>NW_027115675.1:68422-73826 GCF_000696795.3 Halyomorpha halys | reverse complement strand
GCATGCTATTCTGCCCAGGTCAATTTCTTTATTTAAAGTTAAAACCTATTCCAAACAGTCAATTATTAAAAAGTCATACTTATTATTAATAAGCTTACCAAGCCTAAGTCTAGTTACCTCTTTATTTAAATTTTAAAACCATTCATTTATTTATTCTATAAGATTGTCCACAGTATAAAACACCACACCATATAACAAACCCTTTATAACCTACCGTAGGTAGTTAAGTAGTTAAGTACCGTTTTTAATAATTGACTGTTTGGAATAGGTTTTAACTTTAAATAAAGAAATTGACCTGGGCAGAATAGCATGCAAATAGAAAAGAATAATTAATGTGAGAAGGATTTTTATATTGAAGGTATGTTATATTATATAGTAAATAATAATGTTATTGTAAATGTTTAAAAGTGAAGTTGTAATATAAGCTGTTAAATGTTTAGATGTCCCTGAAGATGGCTAGAAAGGCCGAAACGTTGGACAAATGAATAAATAAAGTGTTGAGACTGATTTGGATATAATATTGATTTATTTAATATATATTATTTTAGATTTCCATACATGTAAAGAGTATTTAGCGAGTTTAATTTGATTCAATCTAGGTTACATAAGCTTTTTATGTATTAATACTATAAATTTAACAATAAAGTTGATGATTATAGCAGAATTTTTTTTTAAATTTTAGGTTTTCCATGGAGGTTTTTTGCTTTACAAAAATACGATCTCTAGTTATTACTATCAGCTAGGTTTAATCTTTATTGAAAGTTCTGGAAATCCCGAATTTTTGAAAATGGCTTCTTCTAAAGTACATTTAATTTTGCTTATTTGTAATAATTAACTTCAAGAGAAATATTTTCTGAGTTGTTTAAAGATGAAATCCGTTAATTAAGGGGGATTGGTTACGAAAAACGTTCAGTGCCAACTTTATTTTCCTGTATTAATTCGTTGTCGAGCTATAATTTTAGCTAGGTTTTCTAATATGACTTGCTTTTGCAAGAAAAACGTTATCACATTGGAATAGTTATTATTATAGTTTGTCCAACAATATTACTTTTTATTTATTAGTTTCTTTTTTAAGGGATGAAGTTGGTTATAACACTGCTCTGATTAGAAAATTAAGCGGATTCAAATACAAAAAAAAAGCAGCCCATTTAGTAATTAGGTCTAATTTGATCCCTGTTTCATGATGAAGAAGATAGGCAGGCGTAAGAAACCTAAAATCGTCCGCTATTTTAAAACATAATAATAATGCTGACTTCCGAGGATCATTCTGGAGTGACTTAGGTGGTAAATCTTGATGCCGAAAAAAAAAATCGGCCTATTTCAATGAAAATTTGCTTTTTTTTATGAAACGCGGGAGTGAAACTTGATATTAGTCTTTCCCTTTTATTAGGTGATGAGATTCTAGATGAGGAGCAGTTAAATGGTATTAGGTACCTACCTTGGCGAAAAATTACTTAATTAGTACGAGTAATTAATTGGGCACTTTCTATTGTTCACTGATAAGGTGTGGGGAATGAGGATGAATGAAAAACCTCCACTAGCATTAACATGTGCACAGGCTATAAATCTAATATAGAACCTAGTATTGGATCATTTCACATGATATTATTATATTTGTATTGTTTTAGTGAGATTACAGGGATTTTTTATATTTTATGTTTATAGATTATAATAAGCCACTATTAATCCTCTCTTTTTTGATGATAATTACTATCATTCAATCTAATTGTGTGTTTGTGCGGCTGAGATGTTATAGTAACGCTTAAACCGACTTAACAGAAGAACCACTTTATATTATGAATTTTAAACTTTTTTTTTTTTAAAAAACTAAAGTTTCTAACTAAAGATTTTGATTAAACTCGTTATGACCATGTATAATTAAGTTGTCTTAAGTATCATCAAGGCCTCGTCCTCATTGAAAAATGTTTAAATACTGAATTTTTAAGTGTCTTTAATTTTTTTATTTGAAAAACTAACCTCTCATTGTGAGTCGTTTGGAACAGTGTATAAATATAAAATGTAAAAAAAAAAGTTGATTATCTTTAGAGAATAAAATAAATAAAGTCAATTCCCATCATTGTTATGACAACGGTCATATTTCACTTCCACTTACATATATATGAAATATGTATGGAGGAGAAGTATTGTTATCCCGAATAATAATAATAATAATAATAAAAAAATTTACATCTTTTTGCTTTTAAATGTAACGTACTAACGCCTGTCGAACAGATTCGATACTTAGGACTCCATCTTGACAAGAGACTTACTTGGAATCCACACACAAGACTGAAACGACAAGAAACTGCTCGTAGATTCCGATTGCTACAACACTTACTTGACAAACGCTCTAAACTTCCCATTCATTACAAAAAATAAGTATACACTACAATAATCAGACCAATTTGGACATATGGCATTGAGCTCTGGGGCTCCACCAAACCATCAAATTCTTCCCGCATCCAATCGTTACAATCCAAAATCCTACGTAAAATCCTTGATGCTCCTTATTACGTCACAAATAAACTCATTCATAAAGACCTTAACATCCCATTCGTTGCAGATTTGACCCAAAACAGATATGCGTCTTTTTATTCCAAACTCCTTAACCATCCTAACCCATTAATTCTGAATCTTTCATCCATAACAATCCCTGATAATCCTCCGAGGCGTCTGAAAAGAAGATGGCCACGGGACCTTCTAGTTTAAATTAATGTTTGAAGTACCACCAATGGGTGGTTCCTTCCCAAGATTTTCAAGTGTATATGAAACATACTACATATTTACCTATTGTATTATTTTGTACAGTTGTAAATTACAATAAATAAACAATTAAAAAAAAAAATGTAACGTCATCTGTTAACCGTCGGATACCTTCATCCACCTTTATCTTATTCTTTCACTTTTCGTCATTCAGAAAGGTAGGTCTCCAATTTATTCATGATTTTTCTTTACCTTTATTTTATTCCTATTCCCATTATTTTCGTCTTTTAGTGTTTACTGTATTTTTATATTTCACATTTATTTACTTTTTATTTGTTATTTCCGTTTTCATACTGTCTAATTCTTTTTGAAATCATTGCTTATTTGTACTTTTCACTGTAAATCTTGTTTTTATTTTCTTCAATTCTCTTTATTCATTTTTATATAAACTATTATAAAAGTTTACTTTTATTTCATGTTATGTTTTCTCTTTCTTTGTCACACTATTTTAGTTGTTAATATCTTTTTTAGTCCCGATGGAATGTTGGCTCATAATTAATTATTTTTGCATCCGGACCATTTTCCTGTTATAATTTTGTTTTATTTGTTGCATTTTAATGTTATGATTGTAGAGTCTTTCATTATTTATAGTGATTACTTAATAAATTATTTGCTTTTATAAGACTTGTAATGGTTATTAAATAGTTAAAACCGTCCCTGTTGAAGCTGCTAATTCCTTGGTGCCCAGACAGGAAGAAGTGGAATAATCCTCGTGTTTATGAGCAGTCAGCTCATGTACCTGGCAACCCTCCAAATATGACCCACCCATTACCCTAAAACATTGAGATATTTATTTTATAGTTTATATTTATGAACATGTATGACATGTTTATGTACAGTAGAAATAAATTGTAAAATTGTTACACGAATAAAAACCGACAGGAAATTTTTATTAATTTTTTTTTTCAAGAGTTATAATACAATCTGCCACAATTAAGGGCAATAAGCATTAATTTCTTAAATATTCATCCTTACAATATTTAGAGAAAAACGAGAAGAAAAAAAAAATGTAAACGGTAACTATAGACCGAATTTTTGTACTTTACAAAAAACCGAATAACGTGCATTCAAAAACCTAAAATAGTGCATTAAAACACCCAAGTCCTGCAATAATCAACTTTATAATATTATCATTCATCACTATTACCTATTGCCCACAACTGTGTGGCAGATTGTAATATCTATCAATAAATAAATCTATCTAAAGTAGAAAAATTTATAATATTAATGGAAATCTTACATCTAACCTAGTTTGAATTAAATTAAACCCCCCTAAATACTCTATACATTAATGCAATTATACATACAAAATTAAACTAATCTGATTAAAAATTTGTCCCTACTTGAAGAACTATGAGGAAGCTAATTTTATAAAGATTTCATTTTTCTATTACAAAGGAAGAAATTCAATTTCTTAAAACTACATTTATTTTCAGTTTTGAAAGAAATATGTAAGGACAGATAGAGGCCTAGAAAGAAGTATTTAAGATATTCTTTCAATGTACACTCCCTTTTTTATTTCTCCTTAAATTAACCGTAGTATGTTTTTCCACATAACTCTTCAATGGTGTATTAACTCGTGTAGTAACCAAAAAAAAAAAAAAATTAAGTTATGTGCAAAAATTTTAATTACAAATATTTACACATATTCATATTCATCAGACTAATTGACTTTTCTCTTTAATTTTTTTTTAAAATAATATATATAGGTAATATAATAACATATTAGTATAGATAAAAAAATTTAAATTGCCTCTATTGACCACAAAGTCAGACGGGAAAGTAGATTGTGCATAGGAGCGGACTGGGGCGTCGACTTTTATTTCTTTGGTGGTCACATGAAATAAAAAAAGTTTGATCCCCCACCATGGTTAGAAAATAGACTAGTTACATCTAGACAACCACACCCCTCCACCCCGTCAGAAATGACTTGCAAGGGGATCAAAAAGAAAAAAAAAGGGGGGGCCAACTTGGAATCCAAGTTAAAAACAATAACATTGAACGTTCACTATAACCAGCTCATTCTATAGAGACTTCTTTATAATATTTTGAAACCACTGGTTAATATTATTCTAAAAATATTCGTTCATTTTTTCTTCTTTTTTAGGTTGAATTCGATTCTTCATATGTTATACAATGCATTGTTTTACCCCCAAGTCGTCAATTTTAAACTGAATTAAATAAAAAAAAAAAAACGATAAAATAATTTTAAAATGAATAAATATAGGCATGCATACATCTATATATGTGTATAATATGAGAAATTTAGTTCAAGCGTTTAATTATATGAAACAAAACATTTAGCCCAAAAGAGTAAAACGTGCAATCTCTTGCATAACAAAAAATCAAAACGTACACATTTGTGAAAACTCCTTAAAACGTGCAATATAAAATAGGTGTTATAGGATTCTTAATGAAAAATGGAAAATGGTTGCCATTAATCGAATTTCTGTCGAAGTTTAGTGGAATTAGAAGCTAGAGAAAAAAGGATGAAAATGTTGATCTCAATAATAACCAACTCTTAAAAAATTAAATAATAATTGTAGTAGTAATAAAATTGCCCTCAACGGTGTGGTAGATTTTAATATCTATCAATAAATGAAGTTTTTGAATTAAAAAAAAAATAAATAGTAATAAATAA
>NW_027115675.1:41494-67132 GCF_000696795.3 Halyomorpha halys | reverse complement strand
AGTAGATAATTATACTATTTTATTGAGCCAACGTTTCGCCCCACGTTGCAGGGCTTCGTCAGGGCTAAAAAAGATACAAACACTATAGTTACAAAAAGGAAAAAAAGAGAAAAAAACATAAGTGTAAAATAACAGGGGTATAAAATGTAAAAAAGTAAGATAAAATAAGAAAAATTAAAGGTTGTTAAATTTTTTCTTATTATATCTTACTTTTTTACATTTTATACCCCTGTTATTTTACACTTATGTTTTTTCCTTTTTGTAACTATAGTGTTTGTATCTTTTTTAGCCCTGACGAAGCCCTACAACGTGGGGCGAAACGTTGGCTCAATAAAATAGTATAATTATCTACTATTTGAGTTTTTTTTTTACCGCACCCGGACCATATTCCATTAATCAAAATGTCTTTCACAGTCTCCTTGCGACTTCAGAATCATACATTAATATGTTTCACAACAAGTCTAAAGTCAAAGGCAGGTTAGATTTGCATAAAAAAAACAAAAACTTATTAAACTATAAATTTTAAGGTTTAAAAATGACGAATATCAACTTTTTTCCTGACAATAATACAAAAGTTTAATAAAATATGAAGAAGCCGTGTACGTATGAATGCGATCAGAAGAGGTAGGGCGATATCCCCCTTTTCCGATTCAAGCTTCTGTCTCTATTTTTAATTTTTACTCCTTTATTTATTCACTATTTTTTTTGTATTTATTCATATGTTCATTATTGCTAACAATGGGAACTTATTTATTTCAAATAAACAAAATTTAAGGTACATTAAATGAACATTTTACTCTAATTCTTATCTACTCAGATTATCATAAATCAACTTTTTTAATTTTTAAAAATACAATAATTCAGATACCTTAAATAACATATTCTCAAGTAAATGTATATATTACGTCTCGCTATGGAAATACAATTGTAACTTCCAAATGGAAAAATATTAGAGTACTATCGAAGTTATTTATTCTAAATAAATTAAAAAGCTCAAATTAGTATAATTATGAGTAAATAAATATAAAATAATATCCCAAAATCGTCTTAAATGAGTTTACTCATTAAAAAATTACTAAAACCAAAACAAGACTTACAAAATTTTGTTTGAAAATTCAGGTCAAATTTGTTGTCACCTTCTTTTGAAATTCTCAATTTCAAAAATTATAAATTTCAAAAATTGATTTTTAGAATAACACAAAAAATAACTTCAATATGGCTCAACCAATTTACACGAAGTTTGCGAGTGGTTTAAAGCCATCTAAGCTATAAGAAAGAGAACAAACCAGACATATGTAAACAAATTAGAAACGAAAACAGGAAATAAAATTTCTCAGAAGTTTTTTTTTGTAATTGAACCTACTTTTTCTTCATTATAAAGAATAAAATCTAAAAAAAAAAATTATAGTTTTTGATTTATATGAAAATTCGTATCTAAGGGTCTGAAAAGAAGCTGAAACCAAATCTGACTTGAATTTGCCTAAAACAAATTATCTTGGTCTACTTTACTAGAAGGTTGTTTTGGTTTTTGTAATTTTTAATAAATATAAACCCATCTAATACGATAGACAGTATTTTATTCTTCATAAATAAACAAGTTGATCTGTATATAATAATCTTTGAACGCATGCAAGAACAAAAGCAAAATACGATAAAATAAAAAATACCTGAAATTGTATAAAATATTTTTTTCTTGGCTCCCCTTGTGAGATATTATTATTATTTCAGTTTCTGAATTGATATGTATTATTTTAACTGTGCATTAATATTATTCTGAAGGGACATAGTCCCAGAGTAATATTTATTTTCTATCCATCTATAAAATTAAATTATTCTGGATTTTATTTTTAGGAAGTTTGATTATATGAATTTTTTTAAATTGTTGTGGTAAAAAAACTTCTATATTTTTCATTGTACAATGTTTCGGGACAATTATCCGCATATTTGTCATATTTTCAATTTCCACATTGAAATCATGTCATGGATATTGTTTAGAATTGTTTTACACTACATTGTATGTATGGAACAATTGTCCCGAATCGTTGTACAATGAAAAATATGGAATAGGTTATATTGATTTTGAAATATATTTTACGGTCAATGGCTTAAAAAAAAATATATATATTTGCCTTTTTATGGACGTTTTTTATTTACTAAATTTAATCCTAACGAAGAATTAAGCTTTATCTATCATTTACTTTTCTTCTAATACATTTTTCGCATTATTAAGTACCATTATGGAGAAGTGCAGTTATTTGCTTGTGCGAAATTTTACCTTTGCCAACGATTGTTCTCTATCATTGATCCATTGTGTGATGTTCATAATTACCAACAACAAAATTACGGAGTCCAAATTATACAGGAAGTTAGTAGCTAACAGTTTAGTTCAACGGCTTCTATGACCAATTATACCATGCATTTGATACTATGCAAGCTATTGTTCTAGAGGTGGGAATGGTACCCAAGCCAGGGATGATTTTGAGTGGCATTTTTCCCAACAGAGGTTCCTCGATCGTGATTATCGTTGCACGCATATTAGAATACATTCATCAGCCTGGGAAACATCTTCCAGTTCTTCTCCAGCGCACTTAGCTCTGAAATTCTCAGTAGGAAGAGAGATTTTCAATGATGGATTTTCACAGAAAATTTAATTAAAAAACGATTTTATATTAGTGAATTTCCCGATCCTGCGTGTAATGATGGCAGTAATAAATAATAATATTTTTATTCTTAATTTAAAACAAATTTGATCCTTTTTTCTCTCAACTTTATTCTTTACAAATTTTCCAACGTTTCGACCCTCAGGTCATTCTCAAGGATACCTTCATATTGATGTCATTTCCTTTTTCAAATCTTAAAAATGCAGGCTAATTGCCTTTGTCTCATATAACCTTTTCTAAATAATTTTATTTTCTAAATTTAAACCTTTTATAAAACACTTTTCTTCCTTTCTTCATTCACATTTGCAACTTAACGGAACCTACTTGCAAATGTGAATGAAGAAAGGAAGAAAAGTGTTTTATAAAAGGTTTAAATCTAGAAAAAAAAAATTATTTAGAAAAGGTTATATGTGACAAAGGTAATTAGCCTGTATTTTTAAGATTTGAAAAAGGAAATGACATCAATATGAAGGTATCCTTGAGAATGACCTGAGGATCGAAACGTTGGAAAAGTTGTAAAGAATAAAGTTGAGAGAAAAAAGGATCAAATTTGTTTTAAATTAAGAATAAACTAAACCACTCTCAAACAAGAATAAATAAAATTAATCTAATTATATTTTTGTTTAAGAATGATTACGCAACCTGCTACGATTAAGCTCAATTAGATTAGCGTTCTAAATATGAATTCATACCATAAACACAAACTGAAAACAAAAAAAAAAGAAAAAGAGAATATATATATATATAAATGATAACGATACTAACGAAATTTAAAAAAAAAAATGTGTTGCGGGCATGACACAAATTTTATCTACCACCCTGGAATGCGAAAATTCTAAACAATAAATAAATAAATTTTTATTTCACTGGTACAATAAGAATTCGTATTTTAGGGTTTCTCCTGGTGCAAATTACGAATATCAACTGTGTTTCTGCCAAGATTACAACCGTTTAAAAAAATAACACAAAACTGTGTACATATGACAGATTTTTCTGTTCGTATTGATTTGGGAGATCAATATTACAATTTTCCACTCCCATTTTCCGACAGTTAAAGGAGCAGTGACTTACAACTTGAGAAACCCAACCACAACCCGAAGACTGAAGCCCAGGCTGCTGCAGGACATTCTGTTATAAATTCAATATTTATTAATTCATTAGTCACACTACCTCTATTTTATCTATTATTTTTTTTTTTTTCTTCTCTCGTCCCTTTTTCAAATTAACTTGTTTCTTTTTACCATTAGAGGGCAATTGTTTGTTTTGTTAAGTGTACATATATCATTATTTTTTGTTATTAATTTTACTTTTCTCTTTTATTGAAAAGTATTATTCTGATTTATTTATTTTATCTTTTTTTCCCGTTTAATTATAACATTGTATATGGATAGGGGTGTCTTTTGTACGAGACTATACCCCCTATAATCAACTGTTAAAAAAAATATATATAATGTAACGGTTATATCAACTGAGACCCATCAGTGCCATCTGGAATAAAATAAATTTAAAAAATAAATAATATTACAATTGTGATGTTTACAAAGCAAATAACGTGTAAGTCACTATTAATAATGTGTGTGAACTTACCCAGATTAAAAAAAGGCCAAAGTAATTTGAATATATTTTTTAATAAAAAAATATATATGATAAGTAATTTTAAACAGCATGACTGAAAACCTAAGTTTGTTTTCAGAGTATAATACACACAGAAATTGTTTGACTGTATTTATTTTATGTATCCGTGGCTACATGATCTTCCCCTTTATTTCAACAACGGCTTTCCCCCAAATTTTATTCTCAAATTACAAACCATAAACCTTAAAATATAGGTAATTATCTACTCTATAGAAATCTTTAGAAAAAGTTTTATTTCGAGAAAATGCAATTAAATTAAAAAAAAAAAAATAATAATTTAGAGTGCTAGCAATGGGTAGTTTCTCTACATGCCTGTATCACTCCATTTTGATCTTACATCAAATTTACTAAATTTATTTTAAGGTAAATACAGTTGTAAATATCAATTAATAAATAAAATAATAATAAAAAAATAATTTAAAAAACAAGGAGGAGGCTATACTGAGCAATGTGCTTGGTAGACTTTTTTTTCTGTATTTTGAATGTTTTAAGTTTGTTTCTTTTTTTTAAATTGGTATTGAACTTGAATTTTATAATTATGTGAGCGTTAATTAGCAGTAATGAATGGCCCTAGCCCACTTACAAGATAGTCGCGTGTTGTTACAACATATAAAAAAACTAACTGTAACTTGTCCAGTCAAGGCATTGAAATGTCTTTACCACATTTTTTTTTCTCTGTAAAAATATTAGTTAATTTGTGTGTACCGCTATTCAAACGAGACCGGAATCTGTGTCCGGTCCGAAAAATGCATCTGTAAAAAGTGGGTCACTGGTCATCTAATACCCGGCCCTAGTATAATAGAAAGTTCCTCCCAAGTCTGCTGGAGCTTTCCAAGAGAGTCCCAATTACTCAAACCTGAGAATGAGGTAAGCCTAGTGTTAATAGGAGGATTTTATATTATAATTGAACCTTTTGAATCATTAATGAAATTATCAATAAATTATAATTATTAATATTAACACAAATATGATGATGGTCCAAATTTACTCTCAACTTTTTATTTCTAAACCTTCAACGTTTCGGCCTTAAGGTCGTTTTCAGTCACGAGATGAAATGTTCAAATTCTTGAAATATACAGATGTATATACTATAAATACATATATATGCACATGTATGTGTGAGTGGTGGATTGTGTGCAAAAGTATCTATATAATAACAATATGATAATTATTTTTTTATATAATGTTAAAATATAAGCAACGAATAAAAAAGAAAAAAGTTAATTAAACTGTAAATAAATTAAGCTCAGTAATAAAGTGATGACTGAGTCCTTAACCTGTTGAATGTAGGTTTTATTGTTAGTATCGTTCATAAGGCTAATAGATTAATGTAAAAAAAAAATTTAAAGGATAATTTTTTATTGAAATTGTATGGTTTGGAAGTGAATAGCTATTAAAAAAAAATGATTGAAACTGTTATGATTTTAATTTAATATTTATTTGAGTTTTTGAAAATATATGAAATGAACAATTAGCCTGCAACAAAAGACATTTTAATGAATTGTGATAACTCAATGATAAGGTATGTTCAAAAATATTAGTATCTCGTGAGGAGGTAATATAGTAATAATGTGAAGACAATTTTTATGTTGTCTCCTTGAAAATATCCTAACGTTGGAAGTTTAAAAATAAAAACTTAAGAGTAAATTTGAATCATTAAAGTTTGTGTTTCTATTACGATATTATCACTTTTCGATTCATTAATTATTTCCAAAACGTCTACTCACACCCATAGTCCGTTAGAAGTTCACTCAAAAATCCATATTGATTAATATTTCGTAATTTTGTCTAACAAGACAATCCTTCCCTGCTGAACCCGCCCAAGTAAAACCCCAGAAAGCTAGGCCATATATTACTTTTGAAATATTTACTTAAAACGGGAAGAAGAGACTTGACATAGTTAAATCGATCAATATTTAAAAAGCGCCTAAAATTGGAAAATGTCGTTAAATGTAGCATAATGTATGTTATTATATATATAAAAGGGAATGGTCAAATCATTGTCCAAAATAAACTTTTGAATAAATGGACCGATTTACGTGCTGTTTTTTTTGTCCCCTGTCGCCATAGGAAGGTTTAAAGATACTAAAATCACCCAATTCTCAAGTGAAACAAAATTGTATTTCTTCATTCCTTTATTTTAGTATCTTAATGAGTAAGGTTCCCTATGTTTGTGTTGAAAAAAAAGATTTAAAGGAAGATTAAATTCAATCAAAATTTTATTTTATTTATGTAAACCTAATACTACTTATAACAAAAACTAAATACTAAAAAAGTAGCGCGTTTTTGGTCTGTAGCTCAGAAAGTATATGTTTTTTTCACAGTTATTGTTTACCTATCGATTAATCTCTTTCTGAAAAATAAGAAAATAGTATTGCTTTTATAAATTTTTTAAAAATATAATATAGCTTAATAGATACTATTAATAGTAAAAAAAAACATTTTTTTATTTTATTTTATTTTTTTTTTTTTTTTTTTTTATTTTTTTTTATTTTAGTATGTATGAGATCATCCATCACTGTTACCTATTGCCCACAACTGTGTGGCAGATTGTAATATCTATCAATAAATAAATCTATAAAACTTTTTTTAAAAAAAAAAAATATATGTATTTTTTTTTATATCTTTGTTAACAGTGATAATTATTACTTAGTAGTTGATAGTGTCCCATTCCTGTGGGATATTACTTTTTAAAGCAAACTCTGTCCTGGCTAATAGAAATACTTAACATGAGTTGTACTCGCTTCGTGAAACAATGTTATTTAAACGAGGAGAAGATGGTTGGGGGTGCAGTCAATGATAAACACAAATAAGTTCCATTAACCTATTTTTAGTGTGCCAAAGTTTCGGCTAGAGTTTCTAGCCTTCTTCAGGGCTAAAAACCATTTTCCTTACCCGCGTTGTAAGTTTTGTTCACTTTATTATTGTTGGTGTTTTCAGAATTTTTTTTTCTATTCATTTCTTAGTATACTTTACTTATATTTTGCCTCTTTATCATCTATTATTGTTACATATATTTTCTTCCTCTCAATTTTCATTTTCTTTTCATATTTCAATTTTTAAATTAATAATAACAACTAATATGTTCTTTGCATTATATAACTTCATTTTTATTTCATTTCCTTCATTATGTTATTTTACCCACTTTTTCAATTACCTATGTATACATTTTATTTCCCGCATCTCTCATCACTTCATTTTATTAATTCTATTTTGTAAAATTATTCTATTTATACTTTCTTTTTTTCTTTTTCTGTACTTACTGTGGCTGTTATCTTGTTCTGTTTGTAGCCCTGAAGAAGGCTAGAAACTCTAGCCGAAACGTTGGCACATTAAAAATAGGCTAATCCAACTTGTTTGTGTTTATCATTGACCGCACCCCCAACCATCTTCTCCTCCTTCATCATCCACGGTCAACTATTTCTCATAATAATGTTATTTAAAGCTACTGTAGCTAGACAGTAACAACCGTTTGAGTCTGCAATATAATTGGGTAGCGCAGATGAGAAAAATATTGGAGAGCTTATACTACATAATGATCCGGTAAGTATCAAAATTAGAATGGGGGAGATCTTGGATAGACATAGGGAATTTGTCAAGGATAAAGACCTCTTGTTATTACGAGAATCGACCTATAACCCGTGGTACGGTAGAGTTTTCATTAAAACGTATGTTCCTCAAGGCTATCTAAAAATCAGTTGGCCTATAACTCAGTTGAGAATAATTGCCCAACTACGACTCTCCGGTAAATATGCAATTACTCTAAGTGTCGGTCCACACAAATATACTTTGGACCCAAAGAAGCTTTGTCCAGCTAGTAATGGAATGGCACTGGAGGATTGTTTCCATTTTTTGACAAAATGCTCCGAATCCGATACATGCCGAAACTAAGGAATATTAGCCGAAATCAGCTGTATAAATTTCTGTCTGTACCCTCAGGATTGGATCTTAGAGACTCTAAGCAAAAACTGTTTTTTATATATGTTACGCAAAACCTTTTACTTAGAGTTGGGCACCTATCGTTCCAATTGGAGGTATAGTTTTTGTTTTTAATATTATTTAATATGAAGTGACTTTTTTGTTTTACTGTTTAATTCTAACGAATGTGGATATCCCAGCTTGGATATATTGTTTGTTATTAGTTTATATAAACGATCTTTAACTCATCATTTTTGTAAAATTGCTACAATTGATTATCTATTTCATATATTTCACTGGCTAACTCTATTTGTACGGGGGTTGCCCCATAAACAAATTATTGTTATTATTATTATTATTATAGTTGATAATGTTTTCATATCCAATCATAGATTAATAAATATACTGTGTATTTTAGAAATCCGATGTATTTCGGTAGCATTGCTGAATAAAGCTCTACTTACTTTTAAACAAGAAATTGATGTATAATGTATTAATAAACCAGTTATAAAACTTTTTTTATAAATAATTATAATATATTTTTAATAAATAATTCGATTAATGAAGGTTATTTGACTTTAATTTCTTGCCCCATCTTCAATAACCGTTCTCTAAAGTTACTGTTACATGGTGCAACGACAAAGTAAGTATAGCTCTATAACCAGCTTATTGGGAACCAATTCAGTTCACTCGGATCCACATACTATGAAAAATCGGTCTAGATACATGGATTATAGATTTTGCACTGAGGCTACCAGTGCATCTTACGTGCATCATTATCTTGCAACTGAACTCGACATTATCATCCGCCAGATTGTTTAAAAAAGTGCGGTCAATTAGAGATTTCATTGTCTACATCTCTGTTATTTATGAATATAGACAAATACAAAGTGTTTTGAAATCAGTATATGTACCAAAGTCTACAAAAATTAATTGAAATAATTCTTTTTTTTCAATTCTTTTGTATACAATACAATTAGATATAATTGTGTACAAAAACATTTGAATTTTAGCGTCCTCGATTGACATACTTTTACATGTTACAACTGCGTACGAGTATGTCAATTTCTATAAATTATTATGAGAAAAAAAATAAACCATTGTTTAATGATTTTAATATTTTTTTTAAACAATTCTCCTAAAAATTAATAGCCAATTATTCAGTACTAGTTAAAAACAACTATAAAAATGCAATATACTCCCGTGAAAAATAATGACCAATTATTTACCATATTACCAGGGTAGAAAATAAAACTAAAAAGAATATTTGGTTAAAACGACTTTAGTAATACAGTATATTTCCTTAAAAATTAATGACCAATTAATTGCCTTATAATTATATGTATTAGAAAATCAAACTGAAAAAAATATATTAGTTTAAAGTAACTAATATACTTCCGCAAAAATGAATTGTCAATGATTTAACATATAATTATGTTAGAAAATCAAACTAAAAAATATATAAGTTTAAAATAACTTTCATAATGCAATTATACTCCTATGAAAAATAATGACCAATTATTCACGTTAGAAAATCAAACTAAAAAAAGTTCTAGTTTAAAATAACTTTCAAAATGTAATATACTCCCGTAAAAATTAATGTTCAATTATTTAAGTTATTTTGTTATAATAAAATAATTATGTTAGAAAATCGAACTACAAAAAATGTTAGTTTAAAACAACTTTCATAATGGAATATATTCCCTGAAAAATAATGACCAATTATTTACCATGTAATCATGTTAGGAAATTAAACTAAAAAAATATTAGTTTAAAACAACTTTCAAAATGTAATATGCTCCCGTAAAAATTAATGGTCAATTATTGAACTTATTTTGATATAATAAGATAATTATGTTAGAAAATCGAACCACAAAAAATGTTAGTTTAAAACAACTTTCATAATGGAATATATTCCGCAGAAATTAATGACCAATTATTTACCATATAATCATGTTAGAAAATTAAACTTAAAAAATATTAGTTTAAAATAACGTAAATGATGCAATTTACTCCTGTAAAAATTAATGGTTATTTATTCAACATATAATTTTGTTAGATTATCAAAAAAAAATATATATATAAGCTTAAAACAACTTTTATTATGCAATATACTCCCATGAAAAATAATGACCAATTGTTTATCATATAATCACGTTAGAAAAAACAAACTTAAAAAATACTAACTTAACTACTTAAATAATGGAATATATTTGATATATTTATATAACATTGATGACCAATTATTTACCATGTTATCATGTTATGGAATTCAACTATAAAAATATTACTTTAAAATAACTTTAATAATACAATATATTCCATGCATTATTTTTAATAAAATGGAGCAATACTAGGCAGTATCTATCAGGCAGTATAACGGTAGAGTCTTCTCCATTATCTGAAAACTTTTTCCGTTACATCTTCAGGTACCGACAATACCGCAACAGTCCAACAATTCATGCTGACTGGATTCAGTTATCTCCAACGAAAGTAGTTTTCGATAGAACCTGCTCTCTAAGAAATAGTTTCTATAAGTTACTAAATGACAATATTCTATGAAACGCTCGCTGAAAATACTTGAAATATTAATTACTTTTTAATAATCATGTGTATAAAATGTGGGGGTGGGTAGTTAATTGGTTAGGCACTGTAGGCACTACCTTCTCCAAGGACCCGTGTTCGAATACGGCTGTGGTAGATTATTATTTTTGTGTTTCACTGTAGCTGTGACACCCTGATAGTACAAGAGCCCAAGAGGAGAAAAAAGGCAGTTATCTCACCCTAATTTTTGATTACTATAATGAAAACTATGTATAATTGCTAGTCAAAATTGATGAGTCTGCCAAGTATGGGTAGGGGGAATAAAAAATGGCAGCTGTTTCAAAGCGATAAAAAAAACTAATTTTTCATTCGGAGCTTTATATCTTAAAAAGTAGGAACAACACAAGAAAACCTAAGAGATCGTCATTTAAAGAGGAGTAAATTTGCTAAAATATGTGCCCTAATACAATTATTTACGTTAAATAATTTTCGAGATATAGGTTTTTAAAAAGCAACATTTCATAAAAATATTGTATGGGACGTACTAAATTTATCAGCAGATAGTGAATTTATTTTGAAAAATTTATATCTCAAAAACCATTTGACGTACAGATGTCTATTAGCACTCAAATTAAAGCTAGTTCAATGAGCTATAAAGTAGTTTATGATGTTTATCTTCCTAGGAGTAATAGTTTACATGGAATTTGCTAAAATAAATTGATTTATAGTTGTTTGGAAATTTATATTCATATGTGAATATAATAAAAACTACAACCCCTACGAAGATAAGTGTCATAAACTACTTTATAGTAAGTTAAATTTCCTTTATTTTGAGTGTTGGCAGACATATGTGCGTCTTATGAATCTAGAGATATATTTTTTTCAAAAATCCAACATTGTATAAGAAAAACTAGATATTAACATTTTATGAGTTTATTTTGTCAAATATCATAAAAACTACTACTCCTACTAAGATAAACATGATTAACTATTTTGTAGTAAATTTAACTAGCTTTAATTTGAGCGCTGGCAGACATCAGTACGTCCAATGGTTTCTGAAATAAAGTTTTTCATAAATCAAATTTCTTGTCCGAACAACTATAAATAAATTTATTTTAGCAAATATGAAAACTACTATTCCTACGAAGGTAAAGGTCATAAAGTTCTGTATAGTCCATTAAACTAGCTTTAATTTGAGTGCTAATAGACATCTGTACGTCACATAGTTCCTGAGATATAGATTTCTCAAAATAAATTAACTAACTATTAATCTTTCAGTAGATAAAATAAAGAAAGAAATTTTGCTTTTTAAAAAGCTACATCTCGAGAACTATTAGACATAAATAGCTCTTTTAGGGCTAATATTTCAGCAAATTTACTCTTCTTTAAATAATGTTCTCTTAGATTTTCTAGTATTGTTGGTAGTTTTTAAGATATAGAGCTCCGAATGAAAAATCAATGTTTTTTTTAAGGTTTTGAAACAACCGCTATTTTTAAATTCCCCTACCTATACTTGGCAAACTCATCAATTTTGACTAGTAATTATATATAGTTTTTATTGAAGTAATAAAAAACTGGGGTGAGATAACTGCCTTTTTTTCTTCCCGGCTCTTGTTCTGTGAGGGTTCAAGCTGTGATCCTGGGTCCATCTAGCCTCATAAAGTGGGTACCCCCAATTAGGTAAAAATCTGGCAGTCAAATCACCGACTTGCACAACCGTTGGTTTAGCAGCAGTACTGTCTTACACAGTAACTGCACCCCTCACCCTTCATTGGTTGTAGCGGTTCAGTTTAATTTTTTCTTAAATTAATATATAATAATATGATTTTTAAAAAATATGGAGCAATGGATTTATTATTCAACAATTATGGTAATTTTTCATAATGAATCATTGCTGTTTTTCAGTTTCTTGATATGAAAGTTAAGTACAATTAGGAGAAGTATTCCAATCCTGAAACATTTTAAATCCAGGTTTTCAGTGGTATCATATATTTTTAAGATCTCAGAGCCTAAATGACCAAGTTTCGGAAAGTGGTCTATGTGTGTGTATATGTGAACACCCTAGCTTAAAAATCAAAAGCTGTATGAAACTGAAATTACATATTAATTGTTTGTCAGATTTTGGCTTTTTAGAAGTTCAATTATTTTACCTTCACTTACCTATATTTGGAATATATAGTAAGGAGGAGTAATGCAAATCCAAGTTTTCGGTGGCAAGATACACGTGTTAGGTCCCTCCAAGTCTCGCAAGATGGTTGTGTGTGTATGTTTTTTTTTTTTTTAACATATATTTATTCCATAAATATATAATGTACTATATTGTTTTGGGATACCCCCTTATACAATACATATTTATTGATACTAATTACATTTTACAAATTTCTCTATTTTACATTTTGGTAAAACTATTTGATATAATAAAATACAATGATAGGTTACATCAAATACATGTTATTGATTTATATATACGTAGACCTTAACATCCCTTCCGTTGCAGATTTAGCTCGAAATAGATATGCGTCTTTTCATTCCAAACTCCTTACCCATCCTAACTCATTAGTTTTTCATCTCTCATCCTTAACAATCCCTGATAATCCTCCGAGGCGTCTGAAAAGCAGATGGCGACGGGACCTTTTAATTTAAAGTAAATGTCTGAAGTACCACCACTGGGTGATTCCTTCCCAAGATTTTCAAGTGTTACATTCATCCTATTTACTTATTGTCATTTTTTGTACAGTTGTAAATTACAATAAATATTTTTTTAAAAATTTGTACATAAACATATGTTTGGTTGTTTCGCGTTTATATCTACGGGTTGTAGTTTTAGTATAATTTCCTATTTCTGTGGTTAGAGAATTTAATGAGTTGCAAGACTGGAAGAAATTACGTGTCACTTTATATATGTAATCCTGTAGGATGTTTATATTTAATTAAGTGTGCGTTTTAGATACTGTAGTGTAGTATGGATAGTTATCAACGGTTCTGAGACATTTGTTTAAAAATACCTGTATTTTTTTATATTAGCTGAACTAGTAAAGCTTCATGTGGGGTAGGAATAAGTTAAGATGAGTCTTAATACCACTTTATATATTATCAACTTATTTCTACTTGATAATTTTGATTTTTTCTTAAATTATGATTACATTTTATATAACATTTTCCTTAGTTATTAAGAAACAATTATTTATTATTTTTGGAAATTTTTATTTAATCTTTACATTTATATTTATTATGGGATACTACATATCTATATCTTATTCATGTTTATATTATTGTATGGGGATATTGTTATTGTGGTTATCTAATGTTGTGTATTTATTATATTAAGTATATAAATAATTGAACGTATAATTTTAAATTATGAAAAAGATGGTCAGGATTGCGATAAAAAGAGAAACAGTAAAAGTTTACAACTATTTGTTTTCCGACATTTCGGCCCCATTTGTTGAGCTTCAACAGGGCTCAAAAGATACAAAAAACAACTAAGAATATTTTGACATTTTAAGATAATAATATACAAGAAAATTAATTAAGGTAGGGTTAAAATTATGTAAAAATAAATGAAAAGAAAATTATATACATATAAAAGAACCGAAGAGATAAAATAGTATTAATATAAAATATACGATGATAAAAAATGAATTAATAGTAAATTATAAGGTCACAAGTACAGAAAACGCAATAACAAGTAAAAAAAAAGAAAGTAAATTGAGATTAAATAAAGGTCGAGAAAGGATAAATAAAAATAAAATTATTATTCGCATCTTTAATTTTTTTAAAATTAATACATTTTTTTGTAATAAATTTTAACAAAGAAGGTTACTGTGATAATTTAATTCTTAATTTTATGTGAAAATTGACTAATTAGGGTAATTTATTGGATTGACCTAAGCAGAATAGCCTGCATAAAGTGTTTTTAAATTATTTAGTTCTAAAATTGTATTCAGATTGTCCCCAAGGTGGCCGAATTGGCCAAAACGTTAGACTTATAAAGTAAATAAATATGTTTTGAGACTAAAATGGATAAAATATTATTTATTTAAACAATAATAACCAGTTTCAAGAAAGTGTTAAGATTATAAATAAAATTTTATTTTTATTTATTCTTTCTCGACCTTTATTTAATCTCAATTTTGTTTTCTCAAATATTCTTTTCTGTTTTTACTTGTTATTACGTCTCTTGTACTGTTTAAACTTATAGTTTACGTATTTTATATTATTTGTATCGTTGTTTATTTTATATTAATACCTCTTATTTGTATATAATTTACTTTTCACTTCATTTTAACCCTACCTTATGGATTAGGCACGCTCGAGATAGGGAATTGTGGAAAACTAAAGACTTCGGTCTTAGCGGGGCGGGTCCGTTGGGGAAGATTTCCCTTTTTTGTGTGTTATGGTCTCCTCTTGTGAGATTGTGATAGATCTGTTCAAATGACAAATATTGCTGAATTAATTGCATTAACTAATTCGAATTTTAAAAATTATGGGTATTATTTTGGAATACTAAAACCTAGTTCACACTTTTATGGGACTATTTGTGTTAATTTACACAATAAAATAATATCATGTACTAATAAAATATAAGATAGGACATTAAAGGAAGGTTGAATCACCTGCAAAGGAACTCCTTTCTGGTCAGGCAACCGGTCTGCTTTGTCACGACAAGATTTAGTAGCGTGAGGTTGGTCAGTTCTTCTTCTTTTATTTTATTTATTTATTCATTGGTTATTCTTCTAAACCAAGCTACGCACCTATAAATACTCACCACCTCCGCACTGATACATTATGGGAATAAATAAAAGATATTCCTTTTAATTAATCCACACGATTGGCCACTTTATATTTATGTTTGTATTGTAATGTAAGTTTCAGTATGTTAAATAAATTTTCTCTCTCATAGGTAGACTTCAACATGCCGACGAGGCACCCTTAGCACCATATATCTGATTTTTTTATACACTATCACCCAAAATATATTATAATATAAAATATATAATTTGCTTTATAATGCATGTAGGAAAAATTAAGCAGCTGATATGTATCCCAGAAAATCGATTATGATGTTAAATTGATTAAAAAATAACAAGTATTATTCAATACAACTAGCCATGTATGAACTGTAAAGAAGAGGGGTAAAGAAGGGATAAAATTTATTATATATTTATACAAGTGTTTGAGGGTGACCTTGGCTCCTACTAAAGAAGGAGGAAAATAGTTGTTATAGAAACATAGCTCTTCATTTCTTAAAGAGTATAGAAAGATATTCATTTCTAAAACAAAGATAGCTACCTAATTTATCTACTCTAATACTACAAAGCTCTCAAATAGAATCTAAATAACACGCATACTACATAAATATATACCGTATAAATTGTATAACTTTATATTACATAATTGAAGAAGATGGTCGGTGAGAGGGGTGTGCAGTCAGCAAAAAGAATAAAAATAAAAAAATAATTATTTATACATGAGTTTCACTCAGTTTAAAACTTTCTTATTGAGGATCCCCTACTAACCTCCCTGATGAAGACCTGAAACTCAGGTCGAAACGTCAGGATGAATAAATAATTTATTTTTTATTTTTATTCTTTTTGCTGACTGCACCCCCCGACCATCTTCTCCTATTATTAATCTACGGTCAACTATCTACACTTATGCAACATAAGTGCTCAAGAAGCACATAAACAAATAATTTATATTTAAAAGCTGATTTTATAGAGGTTATATAAATTTTCCCTGTATAGAAATAAAAGAGCTTATTTATAGAAATAGTAACCAATGACGCGGTTATGAGAGTTCTGCTTTTTCCTCCCCAGGTGTGAGGACAAGTTCAGTTAGAAGTTCAGCCTGAAAGTAGACATGTATAGTAAATACGATTGAATGTGTTTAAGATGTTATTTTACTTTAAATTTAATTTTGTTTCTTTTTTTTTCTATTTCTTATTTTACCATTTAACTTTTATATTTTTAAATTATTAGAAATTCCTCCAGAATCCAATCCTTACAGTCCAAAATCCTTAATGCTCCTTACTTTGTCACAAATCAAGTCATCCATCAGGACCTCAATGTTCCATATGTTGTCGATTTGACCAGAATCATATACCAATCCTTCTATAATAAACTTCCCAACCACCAGGCTTCTTCTTCATTACCTAATAATCCTCCTTGGCGTCTGAAAAGAAGATGGCCTCGAGATCTTCTCTAGAAATGTTATTGGAGTTCTATCAGTGGGCAGATTCTCCACATGGTTGTATCATATCACTATGTCACCTACAGCAAATTTACTTGTTGTATATATGTGTATACAGTTGTAAATAACAATAATCAATTATTAAAAAAAAAATTATTAGTTTCACTACATGCCTGTATCAAACCATTATGATCTTACATCAAATTTACTTAATGTATTTTTATATAAATATAGTTATAAATGTCAATAACTAAATTTAAAAAAATATATTTTTAAATATTTCTTGAATGTACTCTCTCATCCATATTACCATTGTCTGTAGTTATATGACAGAACGTAATTTTATAAAAAAAAAAAAAAAAAAAATAATAGAGAAAAACAGAAGGTTCTACACTACTAAAAATCCGTTCATGTGAGCAGATTTATTAATGTTTAATATTAATTTATTTTAGCTTTTAAACAGACTGTTGAATTGAGCTAGAATATGTATTTTTTTAAAAAAATACAATATAGTAATAACCAATGTCTGCAATTTTTTTGTCTTTCAAAGACATTAATTTTTATATAATCAAGTTTTATTATGTAAAAGATTTCAATAAGTCGCATTTCTTTGTTAATTATTCAACGATTGTTTGAATTAATGCATCATGTTATGTGGGACTGTATAGATATTTGCATTGATTTTTGAATGTTTAAATTAACAGTTTGAGGATTTTTTTAAAATTTATGTATATCATATGAAAATAAAACTAATTAGGTTTCTATACAACAGTTCTTATCTCTCGACTATTGGATGTAAATATTTACATGAGTAATATCTTTCATAAGCTTTCAAAGCCAGTGTGTTTGTGAGGCCAGGAAAGTGCTGACAAATATCTCAGGCCTTGAGTAAATATTTTAAAATGATGGACTCTAAGTCGACCGACGTTCTCTTCTCTACTTCGGCCGCTTTTGTTTTTCTTTTGTTAAGTGTGTCTCCTGTTGGGGATCCGGTCAAAAACCTGTTGCCTCAATGTCCAGAGTAAGTTTTATTCTTTATTCATTAGATCGAGTTAACATCCATATAAATGTTTTGAGTAGTAAGGAATAAACGTAGAATAAATAAACACCGAAGGCCAGATGTACTTAATATGTGTGATAGAGGCTTGATGTACCTTGATTGGGATCTGAAAACAAACCTTTACTATTACAAACAAGAGGCTTCTAGAGGTTAGAATTATCATTGAACAAGTAAATACATTAATGACGCTCAACTGACACTTGATCAATTTCCTGAATCGTTTTTGTCGCGAAACTGTAAGATAATTTTTAATGAGGTGTAGATAGTTGACCGTAGATTAATGCTTGGAGAAGTTTGTCGGGGGGGGGGGGTGCGGTCAGCAAAGAAAAAATAAATAAATAATCGAGTATTTTAGATATATTTATCAAATACTAGTTCCATGTTGTACTCGATTAAAACAAATTAATAATCCTAACATCGAACAAAATAAATATGGTTAATTAATAATCGAATTATTAATTATCGAAATATGGTTAATCGAATTAAATAAATATGGTTTTATTTATTTATGTTGTTCTTTGCTGACCGCACCCCCCGACAAACTTCTCCAATAATTGTAAGATAATTTTATTTAGAGTTCAATTCACGTAATTAGATTACAATTTAATATTTCAAAACGGTTTTGTTAATTCTTTATTATTTTTTATTTTTCATGAATAAAATCCTTTTTATTAACTTCTTTATTAAAACAACATTTCGGGTTTATTCCCCATTATCCAGTTCTTCTAAAATGAAAATAAATGCAAAATTATCAGTTTCTTTTTTGACAAATTTTGCATTAAATTTCATTTAATTAAAAGTATTTAATATATTTTACTATTTAAACATCTAGTTAAATATTTTTTAAGAATTTACAAATATAAACAGTTTTTGAGATTAGGCTAAATTTAATTGTAATTATTTTTGTTTTTTATGTCAACTTATTAAAAAATAAACAGGCAGTGGGGAAATCATGACCTATAAAGAAATTTGTTTTTTGATTTTTCAAATTTGAATATGAAAAAAAATTAATAAGTTGACATATGTCCAACATAAAATTTTAAGGCATATCAAATTAGGCCTAATGTCAAAAACTATTTAAGTTTGTAAATTTTTATTAAATAGTTAATTAGATGTGCAAATAGTTAAATATATTAAATAGCTTGTAATCAATTTTTAAATTATTTATTGAATTACGATATGAAATTTGTTCTAAAATACTGTTGATTGTGCATTTATTATATATAATAATATATAATAAGAATTAAAGTAGATTTTTAAAAGTTTTACAATTAAACACTATCGCTCTCCTTTTAGTTATAGCCCATTTTCAATTTTTAAAAAATACAATTAAACGATGAAACTCATCGATTTATAAATTCATTTTCGTTGTGAAAACAAGAAGGTTTGGGGTTGTATTTTTTAGAAAGTAATTTCTTGTGAACTTATGAAAATAAAATAAAGACAAATTTGAGTATGACTGGCCGTCATAGTTTTTGCCCCACTTTTAACATTAAAATTTGGTTGATATTTCGTTAACTGTTAATTTTACATCTGTAATTTTTAATTTTAATTATATTTGATTATTCTTGTTAGATCTATTTCAGTTTTATTTTTTAATCAACAGACAACAAGTGCCAAACATACAGTCAACCACGACAAATATAATTTTTTTTTTCACCTGTGGCTGTAATACAATAAATTAAATTTAATCGATTTCAATAATGATTATTGTTAAAATATACTGGCTAGGAAGTATTTTTCTATACAGTAAAAAGGATTTTTCGTTGTTTTTGTATTGGTGGCTCTCTGAATTTTTCATTAATTGCAGAGATACCCACTATAATAATTAAAATTAAATGTTCATACTGTCCTACTAATTTGAATTTTCCTGACTGAATTTTAATCATTTTGAAAAAGTGAGGTTTTCGGTTATTTTTTGTCTTATAGATTTTTGTCACTTTTTAACATTTAAGTAATTATTATACTAGATATGAATCAAATCGGTTATTTTACGTTAGTAAAGGAGATGGAAGACGTCAATAAATTCAGGTAATTGGAAAAAAAAATTGTAGTTTTGCAGATATTTTATTTAAACTGAGGAAGGTAGTTGGACCTTTTCTCCTCATTTTGCAGGGCTTCATCAAGACTAAATGAAAAAACAAGATACAAAACATTATGGAATTGACAAAACATTAAAATAAAAAACATTTTAAAACAATGTTTTTTGTTTTAATGTTCGGTCAATTCTATAATGTTTTGTATCTTGTTTTTTGTTTTTTTTTAAATTTCCCTACGAAGCTCTACAAAGTGGGACGAAACGTTGGTTAACAATAAATAGTTTTATTTTACTATTTTGATATCTTTATTGATCGCCACCCGGACTGTCTTCCAACAATGAAAAAACAATATATACACTTTATACAAAGAATTATGTATTCTTAAATGTAGCGATTCTTGGGAAAATAAATATCCTTAAAACTTTATAGCCTTTTATTTATGAATTGGATAACGTTTCGGCCATCTTGTCCAGTTTCAAATCCAATCTGTATAATAATCTATTCTTTAAAATAATATTTTTTCTTATTTTAATTAAAATCACTTATACTGTATTTTAAAATATTATTACCCACTTAATTAAAATATAATGCTAACATATTAAATTTACATTGATAAAATTATGGTAACATTTTTTTTTTTTTTGTACAGTGGATATTAATATTTTAGTATATAAAATAAGTGTTTTAATTATAATAATACAGAATGCTATTAAAACAGTTTGCAATTTAGCAAAATGAATTATGTATATTTTTTTAAACTTTTTGTCTACAGTACTTTGAAACTGGACAATATGAGGTACGGAAAGTTCTTTTATATATATATATATATATGATTGGATCTACAGAGCTTGTAGACCTTTGGCCACCCAAACTAGACTACTGCACGCCTGCTTATCTTGGGCTATGTTTGCCAGTTTTCTGCATGCAGCTCTTTTGCATCTTTGTTGATTCTATCTATCCATTTGGTTTTTAGAGTTCATCTCACCGGAATGTTATCCCATACATGTATAAAATAAGTATGAGTTTTTAAGAGGGTTTGTTTGCCATAAAACCTGTTAAATGAAGGTTAACGTTTTGAGAGAAGTCAAAAATTGTTTCTTTGTTGAAATAAAAAAGGATGTGGTGCAAATGATATTATATGATACCTGTACGGTTAAGGCTATAACACGTTCAGGGATATAACTTTTAAGTATCTTACATAGTAACGAACATTCACGTTATTTTTTCTCATACCTAAATAAGACCTTTATATATAATATGAATGAAGCCTCAGAAAGATTATCTGAAGAAGCCACTAGTCATGTCCCCTTTGGTCAAGATAACGCCTTATAATTTTAGAACTATCCTGTACTTTAAAATTGCCAAATCTTATTGAGATCCTATTGGAAAGATTCTGAATCGATGGCCAATTTTTAGTCATACCAAAATAAAAATAAGCAAGTGCAAAGTTATTTCTATATCGGGGTTCAAGGTATTATCAAGAGTAAGGAAAGAATACTTGCCCACCCCTGTTGCAGCAGGTGCCTAGTGAAGGTCAATATCAGTCTCATGAACGACATCAATTTTTAAAAATGGATTCAGTTATTGTCATATTATTATTTATATAATTATTTTTACAATAATAAGAGTTATTATATGCTTGGTGACCTCAATCAGTCCCATCTTATTTTAATCGTTTTTTATGACTACTTATTATTTTATCATGTGTCTTAAAACAGTTTTATATTTTTTTAAAATCTCGCTTTACTAGTTTACATGAACGATATCAATTTTTAAAAATGGATTCAGTTATTGTCACACTATTATTAAAATAATTAAATCTTAATTTTTCCATCATATAATCAAATATTTTGTTCTGAAAGATCTAACGGAATATCATTAGGAACAGGACAAAAATAAAAGAAGAGATTTCGGTTAAAATCAATTAGTTTGATTAAAAAAAAAAAAAAATGAGATATAGAAAAGTAGAAATAGAAAAAATTAATATTAAAAAATAATTTCGAATAAGAAAACTTTATCTCTTGATAAACTGAAATGAAAAGAAAATTACACTAAGGAAAATTGCTTCATTTGGTTGTGCTGCTAAAATATATTGGGTTTCTATAACATACAAGGTACCCATCAATCCATAAATGGGAATATATACACTATAATACATTAAAAATTTTCTTTTTTACAATAATAATAATAAGAAGAAGAAGAATTATCGATAAACTAAAAAATACATTTTTTTTTTCTTAACAAATGTTTTTTTCGAAGCCAAATAACAATTAACCAATTCGTTAGATACGCTATTTTCCGTATTTCACTACTTTATACCTCTCCTCTTCAGTGATCCCGCAACACATGTTTGATCAATTAAGCAAATTAACATAAATTATCAATAAATATCAATGCATAAATAAAGCAGAAACAAAGAAAAGCACAGCAGTAGAGCAATTTAATTAAAAAATAAAAAAAAAATATTTTTAAAAAAAAGTAATACATAAATTTAAAAAAACAACAACATATAAATGAATTAAAATAAATGAAAAAATAAGTTAAAACACATAAATAAATAGGTTAAAAAAGCTATGCAAAAACAAAAAAATGAACTGTAACACCTCCCTGATGAAAGAATTTTCTTTTTTGGAATAGGCCTAGGCTAGTTATAGAAAGATCGGATGAGAACATTTAGTATAAGAGCCCAAGAGGAGAAAAAATTCAGCTGTTTCACCCCAATTTTTGATTACTTAATTGAAAACTAGGTATAATTACTAGTAAAGACTGATGAGTTTGCAAAGTATAGGTATGGGCAATAAAAAATGGCGGCTGTTTCAAATGTTATAAATAATTAATTTTTTATTCGGAGCTCTATATCTTTACAACTACCAACAACAATAGAAAATCTAAGAGAGCATCATTTAAAGCAGAGTAAATTTGCTAACATTTAAGTCTAATAGAGCTATTTACGTTGAATAGTTCTCGAGATATAGCTCTTTAAAAAGAAACATTTCATAAAAATGTTTTATGAAACGTACAGAAAGATCAGCAGTTAGTGAATTTATTTTGAAAACTCTATATCTCAAAAACAATTTGACGCACAGATGTCTATTAGCACTCAAATTAAAACTAGTTTAATGGGCTATAAAGTAGTTTATAACGTTTATTTTCGCAGGAGTAGTAGTTTTCATGAAATTTGCTGAAATAAATTGATTTATAGTTGTTCGGACAAATTTCCATTTGCCAAATTTATATTCATACATGAATATCATAAACACTACTACCCCTACGAAGATAAGTGTGATAAACTACTTCGCAGTAAGTTATATCTTCTTTATTTTGAGTGTTCGCAGACATATGTGCATCTTATGGGTCTAGAAAATATATTTTTTAAAAAATCCAACATTTTATAGGAACAAATAGGAATTAACATTTTGTGAGTTTATTTTGTCAAATATCATAAAAACTACTTCTCCTACAAAGATAAACATTAGACATCTGTACGTCCTAAGGTTTCTGAAATAAAGTTTTTCATAAATCAAACTTATTGTCCGAACAATTATAAATCAATTTATTTTAGCAAATATCATAAAAACTACTATCCTACAAAGGTAAAGGTCATAAACTACTTTATAGTACATTAAACTAACTTTAATTTTCTAACTTAACTTAACTAACTAACTAATTAACTAACTTTGCTAATAGACATCTGTACGTCACATAGTTCCTGAGATATAAATTTCTCAAAATAAACTAACTACTCATATTTCAGTACATTTTTATGAAATGTTGCTTTTTAAAAGGCTATATCCCCAGACCTATTGGACGTAAATAGCTCTTTTAGGGCTAATATTACAGAAAATTTAATCTTCTTTAAATAATGTTCTCTTAGAATTTTTAGTGTTGTCGGTAGTTTTTAAGATATATAGCTCCGAATGAAAAATTAATGTTTTTTTAAGGTTTTGAACCAGCCACCATTTTTTATTCCTCCTACCTATACTTGGGAGACTCAGTACATTTTTTCTTGTCTATCAGAAGTGTGCAAAAAAGGAATTTTTCAAATATTAAATTGGAAGTGGCCGAAAAAATTAAGAAAAACATATTTGAAGAAACAAACCTACTTTTGCAAAACTTCAATTTGTACACTAACTTTCGTTGGTATTGACTTAGGCCGAAATATTTATTGTTGGATAGCTTAGAACAAAATAACAACAGCCAATAAAAACTCACTTTTTCCCATATGCCGACATAGTCAGTAAGATTAGGTCTACGGCTCACAAATATTGTTTGATGGGCGAAGCAATTACGGTGAATTAGTTTATAGGTGAGTGTAAGAAGTCACACTCATCAGGATGATTAGACACATTTCATTTTGGAAGGTTTTTTTCTCACTTGCCACTATTGTGGCCGTACTGAAATGGTTTTATAAACTTGATCACACTAGTGCTCCAAGGTCTGGGGAACGAGTAGGACAGCTCAGGTCTCGGATTGCTTAATCTTAAAAGATTTCATTTATGGGTAAAGCTGTATGAAATCATCCACTAGAACCAATTCTGGGCCTGTTAGGATAAAACCTTAGTGATAAATCGCCTTAAAATTTAAATACATTTGGAAAAATTCAATTATCCAGTCATCTTCAGCCCATGAGGTGTGAAGTGAATCCAAGCGAAATGAAGACTCAGATCTTTTTCTAGTAAGGTGAGCCCTGGAAGACATTAAAAGTAAAAAAAATACAAAATATCAATTGAACCTGCCAAATTGGGTGACTCTCTTTGCTTTGTTGTCATGTTTGGAAGAAGTTGATGCCATCTATACATCAACTCCTTCCAAAGCAGGAACGGCTGTTTCTGCTATAAGAAATTCTAATTTAATACCATAAAAGACGAAATTTTGAAACTTTTTTAGTTTTTCCCTCATAACCAAAAAACTTTCGGACAACTTTTTGACAAACAACCAATAAAAATGTGTACTAGATTCAATGACTTAACCTTTTTTTTTTTTAACGAAGTCGCAATTTGCTCAAGAAAATTAAATGTTAGCATTTTTCAGTATTTTTTTTCTACTTGGTTGTAGTAAGTTCATGATTCGAAAAGTGCTTATTTTTGTATTTCAGCGGTTATCAAACTTTTTTCATTCACACTTGTTGAGGTAAAAAAAATTTCGCGGCAACCTTGTATGGCTAAAGAAATAATTATATTTAAAGTGGTCGAATATGCAGGGAAAGAAGAAAACAAATTAGATGCTTCAACATCTATTAAAATACAAAATATCAAATTCACTTTATTTATAGAATAATATATTTGGCAGCTTATCATTAATAATAGATATATTAATAAAAAAAATATATAATAATGAAGAAAACTTGATTTCAGTACTAGTAATATATTGAATAATTCTAGATTATGTAGAATGAGGTGTATATAGTTGACCGTAGATTACTGATTGGAGAAGACGGTCGGGGGGTGCGGTCAGCAAAGAACAACATAAATAAACAAAAAAATATTTATTTATGCCGACGTTTCGACCTGATTTTCAGGTCTTCATCAGGGCTATAAAAACAAAAAGACAACAACCATCATTTAGAGAGAAAAAAAAATTATATAAATAA
>NW_027115675.1:28080-41219 GCF_000696795.3 Halyomorpha halys | reverse complement strand
ATATATAGTTTTATCTATTTTATTTTTATTTATATAATTTTTATTTTTCTAAATGATGGTCGTTGTCTTTTTGTTTTTATAGCCCTGATGAAGACCTGAAAATCAGGTCGAAACGTCGGCATAAATAAATATTTTTTTGTTTATTTATGTTGTTCCTTTGCTGACCGCACCCCCCTGATCTAAATTATGTAGTTATTCCTAAGTCTAAATGGGTTACGTAGCATATACAAGATGATGGTGTTGCCATTTTATATAAATTGATTCAACTTTTAAATTGTAAAATGATTGTAAAAATTAGATATTACTGTCAAGGCGGTCTGGCATTCGCTTGTGGCACCCAGTTTGAGAACCACCGTTCTAGTTATAAGCAAACAAAAAGAAAAAAGTTTCATTTTCGTTGTTAATTCAGCAACTAGTAAGGAAACACACCTGGAACTCAATGCAAAAAAAACAAATATTACTAAAACGATAAAAAATAAAAAAGTTCTTTTTGTTTTTTCTTAAAGCTAAACGTATACGAAAGGAAGTTGCGTTTCTAAGAATGTTGTGTGGTGAACATAGATGAAGGTCGCACACCCACTTTATATGAGCCTTACAAGGGATTTCAGATGCTGGAATCAATCTTCAAAAAAGTGAATGAACTTTTCACAACCGCAACTTGTTGGTGGTTGGTGATTTGATCATTTGGAATCTCGTTACCTGAGCGCGTTGAAGCAAATGACCCGATGAACAAATCAAGGGGTTAGAGTTTTTTTTTTTTAGCTACTACTTACCTCTATTAAATCAATTGGTATTAATCCAATGATAAATATTTTATAAGATATCTATAAGTCTAATAGTGTAATTTTGTTCATAAATCTGACAATGATAATCTAAATAGAATAAATAAAACAATATATTAAATCCATTGCGATGTCAGTGCTATAGTTCGAAAGATATTCTTAGTTTATTAATGAAATATATAGAAATAAATACTTTATGATGAATAAAATTCTCTTTATTGTTCTTGTTTTTTTTAACTTTTTTTTAGCCCTATTATATTTTTTTTCCTTTTTCCAAAGATTTGGTCCATTTTTGATAATTAATATATCTATATATTTTTTTTCAGAGTGAAGAGAAGTGTGGATATGTGCTCACCGTCTTACCTAATTCGATGTTGTAGTAAAAACAGAACTTATCATTGTAAAATAATTTTGCTCGATGAACAAGAAATATTTCAGGAGATTAGGGTAAGCCCTTATTGAAAATATGACTATTGGTATGTGTGTGCTTGGCTGAACGTTTTATTATATATATGTAAAGATGCTTACCTTCAGGCTCTAACCTATCCCCACCTCTAAATAACAATTAAGTGAGGTTAACACATGGTTTTAAATAAAATAACCTCTGAGACTGTTAGTCATTTATGTTTGTACGAGTGTTTCAGTGAACTAAAGACTATAAAAACTGAAACACTCATACAATCTTAAATGAAATATAACGGTCTCAGAAATTATTTTCTTCAGGAAGAAAAGGGATTTATAATCTTGTGTTAGAGATAGACTTCAAGACTATAAACTTCTTTTGCTATAAAACAATTGATGAAAGGAATATGGTCCGGGTGCGGTCAAGAAAAACTCAAATAGTAGAAATATACTAATTTAATGAGCCAACGTTTCGCCCCACGTTGCAGGGCTTCTTCAGGGCTAAAAAAGATACAAACACATAGTTACAAAAGGAAAACAAAAACCTAAGTGTAAAATAACAGGGGTATAAAATGTAAAAAAGTAAGATATAATAAGAAAAATTAAAGGTAGTATATAGTAAATGTAAAGGGTAATAGTAACAAATAGATAACAAAAGAAATATTAAAGAACATACAAATAAAGAGATGTAAAAAGAAAAAAGAATACAAATCAAATGATCATTTGATTTGTATTCTTTTTTCTTTACATTTTCTTACATTTACTATATACTACCTTTAATTTTTCTTATTATATCTTACATTTTTACATTTTATACCCCTGTTATTTTACACTTAGTTTTTGTTTTCCTTTTGTAACTATGTGTTTGTATCTTTTTTAGCCCTGAAGAAGCCCTGCAACGTGGGGCGAAACGTTGGCTCATTAAATTAGTATATTTCTACTATTTGAGTTTTTCTTGACCGCACCCGGACCATATTCCTTTCATCTCTACACACGGTCAATCAATAATCTTCCAGTATAAAACAATTGTTTTATTAATTAATGACAAGTTCAAATTAAATAATACATTATATCTTAAACTATACATACCTATAAAACAAAATCAGTTTTTATAGTCTTTTAGTTCACTGAAACACTCGTACAATCATAAATGACATATAACAGTCTCAGAGGTTATTTTCTTTAAAACCATGTGTTAACCTCACTTAAATGTTATTTAGAGGTGGGGATAGGTTAAAGCCTGAAGGTAAGCATCTTTACATATATATTAGTATTATTTTCGCTAAATGATATGTTTGTCGAAGTTAACCTTTAATTACGGAGCGTATATTAACTTGAACACATAAGCTATACATAACATTTATGTTTGTACTGTTAGGCACGATTATACAGGGAAGAGGGGTGCCATAATCCTATTCTCCTTTTAAGCAAAAATGACGCTAAGGGATGAGGTTCAGGCCACGCCCCTTGAAGGCAACTTCACGTTGAAGCTAATAGGGATTTCGCACATCAATGTAAAACTGTTAATTTAATCGCAAATGTGAAGAGAATAGAAGTTGTAGTAAATGTTATTACCAATAAATTGTTATATCTATAATGAAAATCCATTGGACCATTCTCGAAAAATTCGTGCTTCTTTCTCTGTTCTGACTTAATTCAATGTGAATATTAAATATCCCCAAAATATATTTACTGATACTAAAAGTATGGAGTGAATATAAAATTTAATTAAGTTGGTCAATTTTTCAAATAGTGTTTTGTAAAAAAATTAATTTCTTTTAAGAAAAACATTAAAATATTAAGTTTGATACAAATAATAATTATTTCTGATATAATGCAGAAAGTTGTTAATTAGAAATAAAAGTAAAAACAGTAAGCTTTATTTTTTAGAGTATTTAATATTTACAACAGCAATGTGACAAAGAATTAAAAGTAGTTAGAAAAAAATTCCACAAAAAAATGTGAGCACGCTTTGAGTAACTCTCTACTCTGATGTTAAAATCAGTGCAAAGAATATGATTGCGAATGTTTCATAGTTAAACCATTGTTTCTGAACATAAAGCAAGGATTTCTGCAAGTTTACAAGTATTTAAAAATGTATTAACAGAAATTTCTTTAATACAATAACGCATGATTAAAATCCTTTTTAGCCAAATTGAATTTTAATTACTAGCAACTAGTGCTAGTTTTGATATCACTTAATTAACTAATAATAAAGGAACTAATTAACATCACTGGGTTTGTTTTTTCACTAAGCCATGATCACAAAAAATCCTTCGACTAGAACCTAATTCATTATAAGTATTATAGATAAAAAGCTATTTCTTACGCGGGTACATTTCATCTAAAATGATATTCATGGTCTAAAGTCACAATTGTTACTATGAAAAATATAATGTGTAGAACTATTGTTCCTGATTCTCCAAAATAAAAACGTTTTATTGTTCCATTATAATGGTTCTTCAATTTTTATTATTAAAAAAAAAAGGAAGCCCAAGTTTTGGTGCCATTAACCATATGTAACTAGGAGGGCTGAATTTGAAGTAACAATATTTTGTAACTAACTAACACTATATGCATTATTTCCAGCCAACAACTTATGGAGAGGAAGTTCTAAAAACTGTATTCAGGCATCTTAATCTCATAGAAACATCTTACTTCGGTTTACGATATATTGATAATGAAAATCAAACTGTAAGAGTTTATTTTTAATTAATTACTATTATTTGATTATTTAAGACAAACATTTTGTCATCTCTATGTTTACTTTTTAGCACTGGCTTGATGTTGATAAACGTGTAAAAAGTCAACTGAGAGGTATGTTACAATTTCAAACTCTTCTTTATTGTCAGTTAATCTTTGCAGAAATTTATACTTATTTCCTTGAATAGGATTAAAGTTTTTAACTGAAATTTGTAAGACTTTATTTGAAACTCAATGTAAAGTATTTTTTCAAATAGCTTACTATTTATTAATATGTATATATATTTACCTTGATTCAGATATTTGTAGCAGATATAAATTTAATTGTCTTTAAAGTGTAAATAATTTTTTTTTAATTTATCTGAGATCAAGATTAATAGAATTAGTTTTTTTTTTCAAAGAAAAATATTATGTATTTATTAAGTATAGAAAGATTAAGATAAAATTTATTTTTTGAAATAAAGAAGCCCCAGTTAGCCACAAATATTTATAATTTCTTACTCCTATTTGTATGCTTTTTTAATTCCAGGAAAACGATCATTTACTCTTTACTTTGGCATAAAATTTTATGCTGCTGATCCCTGTAAACTTCTAGAGGAAATTACAAGGTACCTATTGTTAATTTTATTTCTAATATGTAAACTTCTCTTTTTAGATATATTGATTCTCTGATTGCTAGTTATGCTGTAACGTCCCATTTCTATAATTTAAAGTATATCTTAATTAGTCATCAACTATACTATAACATACTATGAGCTAATATCAGGCTTCTACCTATAGGTTTATTAGCTGAATTCTAATGGTATTACTGACAAATGATGGTCGTTTCCCAGTTTTCTTTCCTAAGGAACCAAGAGTGATGGTAATGTCCTCTCAGTAACCATAACCTCAGGACAATAGGAGACAATATATTTGTTGCACTTAATGTCCCATTGTGATAAAATAAAACTATTTGGCATCTTTATAATTCAGTAAGCATGTATTTTCCCCAAATATGATCTGGATAAAATAGAATTCAGAAAATATTGCAGCAAGAGCCACCTTGGAGCTTTGGCTACGGCTTCATTTGTTTGGTATTAGCTGTAATAAGTAGAGCAAGTCCATAGCCTTTTTAGCACTTTTACATTCTTTGGGAATATTAAGCTTCTGATGAACCTCATTAAAGACTCCCAAGTATTCCATATATGTCTGAGAGAAGTTCCTGTACCCACCCACTGTAAAGTGGTTATCTTATTTCTTTTTTAATTGATAAGTTTCAATGATAAACCATGCATCCTGTCATTCATAACTTTCAAATAGGGAAATCAAAGACAAATGCCGCCTAGGATCTCATTCTGCCACCTGATGTGTAAAACAACCTGTTTTACCTTGTCCGGTCCTGAAGTAGTCAGTGAAGATCCTCATCAGATTGGCAGGTTCCACCATCTAGGATGTAGACCCATCTCACTGAGTTAAAAGCATTTTCAACATATAGAGCAGTGTTTCCCTAAGTATGTTGTGTGTACCTCCAGAACAGGAAGAGCTTGTTGAGCAATGCACTGCACTGGATTTTTACTGCACCTGGTAAAACAAGGAGTTAACTTTTTTTAATTAGAAATATAGGAAGATAAAAATAGTTACTTGTTCTGGAATTGTGTATGGGTATTTTTGTGTGTATGCATATTTTGTTTTTATACATCCCTCCATTCTATAGCCTAGTCAAGAGTGTTTACTTGAAAACCTCCAGTATCTTCCATAAGTGCTTATTTTTAGTTTTATTGCTATTTTTCTGATAGATAAGTTTTATTATATACTTAGTATTTTTTTTTTTTTTTTTTTAGAAAATATAATTTATGTCACTGACACTCAATGTTATAGATCACTGGTTGAAGTGTAGAACATCTAAACTGAATTATAATAGCAGTCAACAAACAGAAAATAATGAAATTGATTATTTAAGTTTTTATATTATTTATAATTTTATTATAAATAAATTGTCTTCTTATTTATTATTGTTTTGTTTATGTACTAAAAAAGGGAAAAGCAAATATATTTTGGTTGTAATTAAAGTATAAGCAATTTTTTTTGAGAAGGGTTACTTAGAGTTAAGAAGCAGTACTCAGGTGTTATAAGTTTGGGTCCAAGTTGGTACAAGTTCTCAAAGTCCTGGATTGTAATACTGAAAACAGTGTAGCAGCTAAAAATTTACACCTCATTGATTTTAGAAATAGATTGTATAACTGTTATGGATGATGTAACTTCAATTAGCAATGTACTTAAGGCTCCTGTAATCTCTTGATGGTGAAAGTGTCCATACCTGAAAGTTCAAAAAGAGATTCTTCTGTCCAAGCCCACACCTCTTCTCCCTCCAAGCTTCACCCCTACTGTAATTTTCATGGTGATGATAATTCCACCTTTCAATTATTATTATAAAATTGTATACTCTAAAATCTTGTAAAAAAATAATATTGAGTTAATGTTGTTTAATGAAAAATAATATAATATTCTATTTGTCACTTTCTTTTCATATAAAAAACTCATTGTAAAAATCTTATTTTAGTAGTGTAGTTTTAAAAATACTTTTCTACAGATATCAGTTTTTTCTTCAATTGAGGCAAGATATTCTTCAGGGAAGACTGCCTGTCCCTTTTGAACTTGCAGCAGAACTTGGGGCATATTTAGTGCAATGTAAGTTAGTAAATTATGGCAGCAGTTTTTATTTTTTATTAAGAAATTTCTAACTATTGTCAGCTATTTTTCATGACGCTTTCTTTATAAAATCAGAATAATGTATGTACTGTTTATAGCTGAGCTTGGTGACTATGATCCTAGGAGACATAATCCAGGATATGTATCTGAATTCCGATTCGTATCTAACCAAACATATGAATTGGAGAAGAGAATTGAAGAAATTCACAAAGACCTTATGTAAGTAATGTATTTAAATAATTATATTTTCTTACAACCTTAACTTTATTCTTTGTCAAATATTTTGTTATGTCTACTTGCTGTGTAACTCATTTTAATGATTGCTCATACTGATTTCCTGATGAGCAAGTTTATTTTATTATTAAAATTTATTCTGCTTTGATTTTATAATATTAATAGAACTTAAATTTATTAAACTAGACTCACAACTCCTGGGCCAATGTGCAAAAACTGGCTGTAGGCAGTAATTTATTTTTTATTCTATCAATTGTAGATTGAGTCTGGGCTAATCAAATCCTTATGGGAAACACCCATCTTATATAAAGTAGAGTTTTGGCTCTTCAATAGCAAATTCTTATCGAATACTATCCCCAATCTCTTTTATGGGTAGTAGTGGTTGTAAATCAAGATGCTTAATTTAAAAAAAAAAGTTTGTATTACTTATGTTTATTTATCTATGAACAGATTTATAAATAAATATGAACAAATCTTACTTTTTCTTATTTATGACCCATGTAATAAAATGTATATTAACATTTAGTAGTGTAGTTTTAAAAATACTTTTCTACAGATATCAGTTTTTTCTTCAATTGAGGCAAGATATTTGTATTACTTATGTTTGTTTATCTGTGAACATATTTATAAATAAATATTAACAAATGTTACTTAATCTTATTTATGACCATTGTAATAAAATGTATATTAACAGTTGTGGTAATGTTTTTACTATAATAACATACATACACGATAGAAACTACATCTTTATCGCTTATTTAATTAAAATTTAAATTTTATTAAATATATTAAAATCTTAGAGTAACACAGATAGAAATATATGTTTTTAGGGGACAGCAACCTTCGGTAGCAGAGCTAAACTATCTAGAAAAGGTTAAATGGCTAGAGATGTATGGTGTTGATCTGCACCCTGTAGTGGTAATATTTTTTGTCATACAATTAGATTTCACAGCCGACCAGAATTTTATTCTTTGTATTATTGTATTATTTTAGAATGAACATTATTTAATATATGCTATCTCATAAGTTATTTGTAGTTGTATAATTAAAAATTTTGTCTGAAATTAAAAGATGGTTCTTGTTTAAGTGAATTATGATAAATGTGAGTTTTCAACTTTCGTTTAATAATAGTTTATTAAAAATATAAAATAAGATAATTTATGAGAGAATAACATTGAAAAAGAGAATACGTAATATAATATAACATAATAATTATTAGGTTTTTATTAAAAGGTTCCAAAAAAAAAAGCCTTGAATCTCTCAAATAACTAATCAGTCCCTATTTCACCAATTAAAGCATTATGTTTCACATATACTGTGTACAAACATACACACTCCCCATCAAAAAAATCGTAATACCTATGAATCTTAACACACATTGTAATAAATAGGTCTGTGGGACTCATAGCAATCTAAAACTTTGGTTTTCTGAATTAATTTATTTTTTTAGACTGCATACTGCATTTCTATATAAATTACCAAATTATTGTTATAAATGCATTATATATTGAATGCATGATACCTTTTTTCCTATATAAAATAGACAAGTAATGTTCTTGGATCGCAAAAATCTATTATGTCACCAGAAAGCAGTAATTAGTACATCTCAGGTTGTGGGTTGAAATTTTTAGTTTTTGGGCCTAACCTATGGTTTGTTTTATTTAGAGTAATAACAATAGTCATGCGAGATATTTTTATTTTATTCTCAGGAAACTCAATCAACAGCTTCTGGCATTAGAAACTTGGTTGCTAGTACACAATGGATATAAATTTCATAATCAAATGCTAGGGGAAGGTTGAGAGAGTTACACCTCAGCTCAAGAAGACCTGCAATAGATCCTTTCTAGGAAAAAAATTCTCCTTAGGACCACATTAAACCCACATTGTCTAAGATATAACTGTATTAATGATTTTTTTTTATTACTGACAAAATACATTTCTGTACATTTCTTATGTATGATTAAGTCTATTAAATTTTGGCACTTTGACCACTTTGCCCTGTCATACCTTAAATCTTATCTTCATTGAACTGCTTTTCAACTATTATGGTATATGAATACTATACTATGTTTGTACAGTGAAATTATTTGGTTTCATCTTACTAAAATAAATTCTAATTCATATGAACATTTTTTATAAATAATTTTAGATTTATTTATTTAAAAAAAAAAAAATTAAAGGGAGAAGACAACACTGAATACTTCCTGGGATTGATGCCTACTGGAGTGATCGTCCTTCGCAATAAGAACAAAGTTGCAAACTATTACTGGTAAGACATATTAATGTATTTTCTCATATAGGATTTTTTCTGAAACTTTCTCCTGAAAAATAAAGGTTCAACTTATATTCAGTGTTGGCTCATATTCAGATTCAATTAAGGGAAATTGTACTTTGACCAATCCAAGTGCATTTATGTCACTTCATAGTTTAGTTCATTTTTACTTTCATGGTAGGAGACTAAATACAGTTTATATTATCATATATTTTGGGGATAGAAAATATAATAAAAAAAATTGTTTATAAATTGGACCAAGGATAATTCTTACTTTCAAGGAAAATAGTATATTTATACTGAGAGTTAAGAAGGAAAATTAAGGTTATTTGAACTCAAAATAGAACAAAAGCTAACATAAATGGTACTTATAATGGGCATTAATAATTGAGAATATTAACCTTACTAAAGCTAGGTTTTAGCTGAAACAAAAAGTTCTATTTCAAACCATCGTCATGATATTTTTATAACAGCATGATGCTATTTATGTTTGTTGTACCTTATTTAAACACACTTGTTTATATATATTTTATTATTTTCAAAATAGGATCTACCAATATTTAAGCAAATATAGTACTTCTGAAAATGGTAGTGTATATTGTGTTTATGAATTAAATTTTTTTGTATGCTTAATTGTCTTAACTATGTATTGAAAATGTTTATTAACATATTCAAAGAATTTTCAAATATATATATTTTTTTAGGCCACGTATAACGAAGATATACCATAAAGGAAAATATTTTATGTTAAGAGTTACAGACAAAAACGTAAGTGATTTGTATTTCTTTTATTTATAATTATTCTATAACATTATTTTTATTTGATTTACCACTCACAATTTGTTTCCAGTTCTTAATAATTTCTTCCTTTAAATATAAACAAAACTGGCTCTACTATTCTCAATAAAGTTTTACAAAAGCTAAACACATTAGCACATATGTCAATTGAGGCAATAGTAAAAAACCGTATATCAAAATTTGAACTAAAATTAACATTTATTATTAACATACAAGGCAATAATTATAATTATTATATGTTTCTGTTTGTAATGTTAGGTAATATCAAATTACTAATATTTATGTAATTTATATGAATCATTTAATTTTCAGAATGAAGAAAATACATATGGCTTTGAAACTCCTTCAAAATCAGCCTGTAAACATCTCTATAAATGTTCTGTTGAACATAACAGCTTCTTCAAACTTGCTAATCTGTCGACAAACACTCCAGATTTGATTGGCTCAAGGTAATATTTATGAAATGTTGCAAAGAATTTTTTTCCTTTCTATTTATTATTCAGTGAAACTGTCAGTTTATTAAAAGAAATCTAATCTAATCTATTCAATTATTGCTTTATATTGTTCAAGGCTGAAAATTGTTAGAATGTAGAATAAAACAATGCTTTCTTTAACTTATTAATTGATTTCCTGTTTTAGGGATTTATGTTTGTAATAATTTACTGGTAAGTCAAATTTTCAGATTGTTTGCTGAAACCGAAAAACATAGATATGAGCTATGTTCAATATTCTGACGACTTTAAAGTAAATTAAGTTATCACTAGGTATTTTATATTTGGTTTAGCTGAGGAAAAAATTTAATTTCTATGATTATTATTAAAACTGGTTCCTTGAAAAAAAAATTAGTTAAATAAATTTTAATTTCAGTTTAAGAATATGAATAAAAAACAGATACTTATACAGTATACTTGTTTTTTCCTTTGAAAGTCACTGAACATGAAAGACTTATTGAACTCGAGACTAAATGTCAACAAAATTAATAAAATTGGAATATATAAATTCTTTAACAATCTCTGTATTTTAGTTTTAATGGAAGAAGGGACAAAACTAGTCGTGATAGAATGAGGAACACACAATTTGTACGAACACCAAGTAGAAGATACCAAAGAAGAGAAATGGAAATGCCTAGAGAAAGTATAAATTTAAATATTTCGTAATATGATTTACAAATGTATTTATATTCACATATAACAGTTATTTGTAACATTTAACCTAAGTTTTGAATTTGAAATTTGCTTAATTTTACTCACTTGAAATTCATCCAAATTGAAATATGCAATAAAAAAAAAAGTGTTCATTAGAGTATTTTTTAAATTAATATTTTTGTCCCTTACAGCATTCATGGAGCAAGAAAATCTCATACAAAAAGAAACACAAAATATTGGAGAACGGAAAACGTTCAGTATTATACAGCTGCCTCACAATCAGCAGTAAGTACCTCATTACATGAAAATTCTAAATAATATATTTTAAAACTAACATTAATATTAAAAATGGTGAGTGGATAGTTTACTGTGGATTATATATATGAGGAAAAGATAATTGGGGGTCGGTCAGTGAAGAATACGAATAAGTTTTTACTTATCAATTAAAATATTGATTGTCTATGGTAACTGTTTATGAAATCTGAAAATCTTAGATAGTGGATTCTCTCTATCTAATAACTAAAATGCTTGATTGTTTATAAATTCAAATACTTATTCCAGGTGTGATAGCCCACCAGGCTACCTCAAAAGTAGAGGTTCCATTGTGATGGTGGTAGTAACAGTATGTTAATCATGTATGTGTAGATAGTTGATAATATTACCAACTATTAAGCAAATCCTGATAGGATACACAATCATGGTGGCTGCAATAGATGTCACTATCACTATTGTAGTCACTGGGGAACTCCTAACTAACTGATATTAAATAGTAATTATCCTGAATGCCTACTATTGTTCCACAATATACCAAAACAATCGATTCCTTGCGAAGCTCTTTTATATTTATGCAGTGAGCCGAAGAGGAGTCAAATTGTTTCACCTACCATATTGGAAGGACCTGTCTGATTATTATATCTAATTCCTACTTTTGTTGTGGGAGATGCAGTACCATTTGGTCTAATAGAAAAGCCAGAATATTTTCATGTTTTTAAATTACGGTGTAATTATTCTAATATTTCTTATAAAAATGAATTTATTGTTTGTTGTTTTACCAACCATTAATATTTAATCATATGAAAATTATCCTTCTAGGCTGTAATTGAAATATATTAGCATAATAAATTTATGAAATATGTAAATATCTTTATCATTACACCATTATGAATAAATGTAAAATATAAGACGCTATTTTATAATATGGTTTTAAATTTCATATTTTCTTTATAAGATATCTTATACTTACCTATATTTTTAGAAATAAAAGAAGTGAATCACCACGAAGCATCAGAAGTGCTCCACCAACACGTGGCCTCTATACCACACCAAGCCCACGATCTCTGAGGTCTGCTGGTAATATTAGATCTTCATTATCTAGAAGATCAGCATCGCTTGAAAGTCGCTCATCTACTGACTCAAAACCATGTAAAAGGTAAAATTATCTGTTTTTAAATTTTAAATTTATTTGAATATTATGAATTTGATTTCATTATTATTCTTGAAAATGAAGAAATTATTATTTTATTGATTTAATTATAATGAATGCTTGCTCTCATGTGGGTGCAACTCAACTTCATCAGGTTACTATGTACACAGCATACCTTAAATCTTATGAAACAATTAGCTCCCATACCTTCTTTAGAGACATTTTTTATGATACCCTTATATGTTCTTTTGTATTATTTCCCTTATATTATATGATATATGCTGTTTATGAATTAAATTTAGATATTGTCTATTAATTAATATTAACACAAACCTATCTAATAATTTCAATACTGAAGTATAAGATAAAATAGTATTAAGTCTAATAACAACAAATAAATAAAAATCTAAAATTGTGAAAAATTGCAAATAAGAAGTAAATTGTTTATGAAAGTAAATAAATACTTATATAAACAAATAGATTTGCTTCACAATCAGCAGTAAGTATCTAATAATTAGGGAACATCGAGTAACTCTCTCTCTAGGACATTAACTTTCCGTGATTTTATTAATTTAAATCGAGATAAATTTGACGATGAACTCAATGTTGTTAGTTGGGATGAAATAAATAAATCTTTATATAATATATAATAATATTGATAATCGGGTTGAAATGGTAAACCTAAAACTTTT
>NW_027115675.1:22881-25155 GCF_000696795.3 Halyomorpha halys | reverse complement strand
CTCTCTCCCTCTCTCCCTCTCTCCCTCTCTCTCTCAATAACATGAAAAATTCAATTATGTCCTTTTATTATAATTTTTAGACATTATAATAGAAGGAAGGGATCTGACAATGAAAGTGAAGTCTCTAAGTGTTCTGTTAAATCAAGAAGAAGACGAAACAGAAGCAGACGAGCTTCTGGAAGTGAACGGGATAGTAGAAGGCACCGAAATTCATCAAAACAAAGGTAAAATTATTTATACTGACACTTCTTTTAAACGAACATCACTGGGAAATGATAATTCACCTGATTATTAGAATTGTCCATTTCTAAATTTTTTTAAAAATATAAACCTGACTAAAATTTGAAACAGTTCAAAAGACAAAGAAATAAAATGAGAGTTGAACATTGAAACTAAAACATTATAACGTAATAATTGTAATGATTGTAAGAGAATACAAAAAGCTTCTTTGAAACAGTAATATGATTAGTTTACTGCGTTCAGGGCCCTGTTTCATAATAAAGTACAAACTAATACTATTATTCTTGTCAATTTAACTTAATACAATTACACTGACTTGTACAATAGTAAGTTGTACTTTAGTACTTTTTAACTCTTGTAATATCACTAATAGTCCTCCCTATTATGACAAAAATAAGTATTAGTGTAATTAACATGTTGATTCTATACTTGTATTTTGAACTAATACTATTAGCTTTCATTATGAAACAGGGCCCAGGAGGCTTTATCTGCCACTCCTTGAAATTATTTCTTTCTTTTTCCTTATTGTCTGGTTATGAGAAACCATTATTACTCAGCAGTTTTGCTACTTACAAAATTGATGAGTGAAATGGGTAAAAATAACAAATCCAAATTTTAAATTGTTTATTTAAGTATTAAACTATAACAACACATAACAAAAGTTGAAAATTTGTTACACTTAGAGGGGGTGTGTGTATACAAAGAAAAAATTGAAAAGTTAAAGTATATTTTTTCTGTCTTACCTCATATGCAGAATATAATAGGGAATCAACATTTGTACAAATTATTAACCACTTATCACTTTATAAATTTCTTATACGATCTTATTTATTTCGCTTATATAACAAATATAATATGGATACGTTTATCCAACCTTGTTCAGAGAAGTTTAACAGAAGAGCTCTCTCCCTCATGCCTCTAATATGCTTTTAAGTTACATTACGGCTAGATGAGATCTGTTAAGTGAAGATTAAATGTATACACCATTTTGTTGCTAATAAGTTATACTATTCAGTGGTATGAATACCATATGAACTATTGGCAATGTGGGTACATATGAGAGCCTTAAAGGCTTGGTCATCTTCTCAATCAGCTACTAAAAAATCATGGAGACAAAATATGTCTGTTTATCTCAACTCTGTGGGTTAGTAACCGATGGTCAAGGAGGATGGTGAGGAGAGACCTGGGCTTTGCAAGACCCTTCACACAGGAGCGTAATATGTAATTGTTGGCACATGTTGATTAGTACTTGACTTCCTAAGTAGTGTACAGTAAAAAAATGGTCATATACATGAACCTTAGTTTTTCTTACCCAAACTATTTATAGTAAACTATACTAATTACTTTTGCTGAGGATGATCTAAACCAGTAAAGGTGTTTCAATATGAATAGCCCCTAAACAGATATATAGTTACTCCCCCACCTTACTACGTCTTCCTGCCTTCCTATATCATGAAAATGTATATTTATTTGTTCGAAGGTATGAACTGGTAGATTCTTCTGAGCTTTGGAAAGAAGTTCAAAGGAAGCAAGCCGAAAGAGTGGTTCAAAAAGCAAAAGTAGTTGCTTCTAGAAAGATACAAAGTGAACTAAAATATAATGAAGAAAAAGATAAGGAAAATGGTTTCCATACAAGATCTCGCCGGCATCGAAAACATAGGTTAGTGATCATTTATGACTATTATTCATTGATTTTTTGTGAAATGTATCAATTACAATGTTTCTGTGATTATTGTTGAATAGGGCATCTGTGACTGATTTTAAATCTTGGACACAACTTACCTCGTCACATACAGGCATTATTAACAGAAAAACGCCAGGCAAGAGCGAGGTGAGACAGAACAAGATATCCCTCGGACAAAACTCATTACAATAAATTGACTAACAGACTAAAAGCAGAAATTAGAAAACACAGAATACAAAATTTCCAGAACTTAACAGTTAACTTAAATACCACTGACAAATCATTATGGAGAACTACTAAAAAGCTACTATAATACAAATCTTTCAACCATCCACTTCTCACTGAAAATA
>NW_027115675.1:0-21971 GCF_000696795.3 Halyomorpha halys | reverse complement strand
ACTTAGGACTCCATCTTGACTAGAGACTTACTTGGAATCCACACACAAGACTGAAACGACAAGAAACTGCTCATAGATTCCGATTGCTACAACACTTACTTGACAAATGCTCTAAACTTTCCATTCACTACAAAAAATCAGCATGCACTACGATAATCAGACCAATTTGGACATACGGAATTGAGCTCTGGGGCTCCACCAAACCATCAAATTCTTCCCGCATCCAATCATTACAATCCAAAATCCTACGTGAAATCCTTGATGCTCCTTATTACCTCACAAATAAACTCATTCACAAAGACCTTAACATCCCATTCTTTGCAGATTTGACCCAAAACAGGTATGCGTCTTTTCATTCCAAACTCCTTAACCATCCTAACCCATTAATTCTTAATCTTTCATCCATAACAATCCTTGATAATCCTCCGAGGCGTCTGAAAAGAAGATGGCCACGGGACCTTCTAATTTAAATTAATGTTTGAAGTACCACCAATGGGTGGTTCCTTCCCAAGATTTTCAAGTGTATATGAAACATACTACATATTTACCTACTGTATTATTTTGTACAGTTGTAAATTACATTAAATAAATAATTAAAAAAAAAAAAATCTTGGACAAATTCAATACTGTCCTATGTTGGTTTCATTAAATTTGTGTTTGTTTTATATTCCAGTAATAGGTTCAAAAAACTTCTGTATTTTTTGATATTAAAATGTTTTATAATAAAATAATCTTTTAGTGTAAATTACTTTTTTTTGAATATGAATACATACATTTGCTTTTTAATGAGGTTAGATAGTTGTCCGTAGATTAATGATTGGAGAAGTCAGCAAAAAACAACATAAATAAACAAAACCATATTTATTTATTTTATGCCGACGTTTCGACCTGAGTTTCAGGTCTTCATCAGGGGTTATGGTGTAGAAGGTAGACCTGCAACTGTTAACTGGTAACTGCAACCAGTTGCAGGCCTACCTTCTACGCCATAACCCCTGATGAAGACCTGAAACTCACAAAACTGAAAAATAAATAAATATGGTTTTGTTTATTTTTGTTGTTCTTTGCTGACCGCTCCCCCCGACAAACTTCTCCAATCATTTGCTTTTTATATTCTAATAAGTCGGACATCTATCCTTCCTATTTTTATAGTAAATATAAATATTTTTAGATCCCTTAGTGAGATTTGGGCATTAATGCCACTATATTTTTGTAAATTTAATCCTGTCAGAAATACTAATAATTGTGTGGAAGTAGGTGGTATAAAATCGTTTTTAAAAAGCATTTTAAGTTTTATATTAAATTTCTTGGGTTTATTATATATATATATATATATATATATAAACGAATTTACTCATGATTTTCTGATGACATATTTCAGTTCTAAACCTTAATTTTGTTTATTATTTAGATCTAGATCAAAATCCCCAACAGACAGTAAAAGAAGATTACCGGATGAGCTGAAACAGCATTTACAGTTTACTCTTATTGACACAGATGGAATGACTGAAAGCCAGTTAAGAGAAATACCTTATAAAGTTGTTGAGACTGATGCTGCAAAAGCTATTAGAGTTAAACTTTCCCCTACAAACAAACGGATTTCAGTTCAAGCAAGGAGGCATAGGAGGTAATATCTCAATAATATTGAAAAGTTATTTATACTTTAAAATAGATTATTATCGTAACTTTGGGGCTATCGAAATTTAATAAAGTAAAACCTCTCTAAATGGACACCCTTGTATAAAGGAAACCCCTCATAAGGGATAAATTTATTGAGGTTTCGGTTGTCAAGGTTAATATTGAATGCATTTGAACCCCTTTATTACAGAATCCTTCCAATCCAGAAGTGGACACCAATTTCATTCCCCATCAGCATTTTTCACTTCTCTTTAATAAAAAGAAATCATAAAATATGAATGTACATGATCTCAGAATAAAATTCGCAGGATGATGATCCTCAAAGTTTGATATAGAAAATGATAATTTAAAATCTTTGTTGTTAGGATTTATGTAATGATTCTTAAACATTTTTTTTAATTTACCGATATAATTATTAATTAATTTAATACTAAACCTTGAGTAATAATCTTCAGCTTTTTTAAAACATAAATTGACAAAATCTTTTCATTATTGAACTACCTGTGTATTTGGCTTTGTGGATAACATTTTTAGACAAGATCATAGGATTCTAAATAAGTTTCCTTTATTAACTTTATGTTCTAATGCAAATAAAAATAATAAAACATTTAATCTTAATTAGTTTGACTTTAATGTAAATTTTATTAATGTGAAAAGTTTGTGTTGAAAATAGAAGGCATATAGTTGTGAGGCCCCATCAATCCAAAAAAATGTATTATATCATTTTTAAAAAGAAAAAAATCAACATAGCTTTCTATTCATCTAGCTTATGTATCTATTCATTTTAACGTTTATGATTTCTGCTGGAGAAGAAATAAAAGTATGTTCAAATAAACTAAATTCATTTAAATAAATGAGTTAAATTACGTGTAATTGTAATTGCAATTACTTGGGGTCAAGAAGTAATTGTAATTTCAATTAATTATTATCAAGAAGTACCTGTGGTTAATAATCACAATAAAAATTTATTTAGTGTAATTGTTCTTCAAAACCACTAATGTTTGATCTTCTGAACCATGTAACGATTATCTTAGTGTAATTATAATGCAACTGAAACATGTAATTGTAGATGTAATTAAATTACTTATTTAATGATTCCTGCCCAACTCTGTTCTTAGCAAAGTAGCTTTATATGCTTTCTTCATTTAGTCATATAAGAAATCATTTAGTTTTAAATGAACACCTTGTCGTATTTACAACAGATTTTATAAATTTGTAATCCTTTTACAGCTCTATGAATGAAATGGGTATTTTAACTAAAGGAGACAGTCCTCCCCCACCCTATTGTGAGAAACCAAATGAACTGGAACCAAACTAATGCCGAATGTAAATTATCACTAATTCTTTATCTTTTAAACATTGTTAAATTGTTTGTAATTTTTAATATTTTAGTCAGATTGTGTTACAAATTATTGATCATTTTGTAAATATTTATTTTATAGTCACTTATACTGTAAATCAGGTCTTTTTTTTTTTACACACTTCACAAAAAAAATGTGGTTTCTTTTAAAAAGAAAAATCAATACAAAATGTTTAAAATAAATACTAGGCAATACTAGTCCTAAAACTTGCATTTGATGCAGTTTGTTATGAAATAATAAAGCATTAACTTGTAAATTATTCTGTCTCAGGTTATTATTAAAATAATAAAAATTGTTTTTTTTAACTGAAGTAATTATTATTATGCCTGTTCTGTAATTTTTAAAAATCATGCTGTGAAATACAAAGTATAGAATATAACATATAATTTTTTTTTAATTTAAATTAATATCTTCTGCTGGAAGAGTTAATTAGAAACTAATATGAAAATGGTGGAATCTTCCTTGTTTGATTTGTATTAGTTTTTACAAAGACAACAACAAAGCATATGTTGTTAGCATTTTTTAATTTTGAGAATTTGTTTCTAGCAACCTGAAGATGGGGGATAACCCCAAAACTTTGAAAAACTAATATAAATTAAACTTATTATTCATTCACCATTTTCTTATTAGTTTAAAATTTTTTTTTGTGTAAGCATTTGTTTGTTCGTAAGTGTGTGTACTTAGATATAATTATAAGTTATATTCAACTTTTTCTATCTAGTTCTGGTTGTATCTGATGATGTGAAGGAAACATAAATGTTGTTCAGGGTGAAGCTTGATAAGGTTTAAATTAATTATTAGAGTATTAAGGGCACCTCTCAACATTAAAGAATCTAATTTATTTAAAATTCCTATAATGCATGCCAGAGGAATTGGCCATGACAGGGAGGAAGCCAAATTATTCCAATTTTCTTAAGTGCATATTAATTGTTAATTTTATTCTAGATGGTATTAGAATAATTATAGAAACATTTACTAAATTAGATTAGTAGTTTTAATACCATATAAATATTACATTGTTCTACACCTTCATTTCACACCCGAACATGTCTTGTCTTTCACTCAATAATTCTGTTCCATTATCACTCAATACTCAATTGAGGTGGTTACGATATAAAATTACGTGGAATCTTTGTTCCTTAATTCCTATGCCTTTTTGGAAAAGTTTTTGTGGTCAAAGTAAAATTCTAAACAATGGAAAATTTTTTAATTTATTCAGTTTTTTTCTGTATTTCAGTCAAATGTAGGGATGCAGTTAAATTACTTCTGAATAAGTTTCTTTACTATGTTATTAATAATAACAAACTGAAATCAAAGGATCTACAACAGTTCTAAAATTGTTATTTATTTGAGAAGTAGAAAAAATGTGTAATCATAACTCAAATATGACTTCTTTTTTTTTTCATTTTATAGTGATTGAATATTATGGGGTTTTGGCTTAAAACATGCATATAAATGGTAAAAGAAATATTCTGTACTGTCATTGCCTTAGTGTTTTTTTTACAGTTATGAATAAGTAAATAAATTAAGAACATGATTTTTTGTTAAATACAACTTAGGAGTTCAATTTGGTTTTGGAAATTAAAATGATGGTTTTTTGTCCCTGTCTTAAAGCGTATACAAATGTTTCAGAGGTAGGATAATGTTTGCAATTTGGAATTTTTTCTATTATTTAAGCATTTTGAATGATTTTAACTAGTAAAATAATAATAATAATATTAATAATTATAACATGCAGAGCATTGTATATCTCTAAACTTTTCTAGTTTAAATATTATCTGACCATGAGACACATTTCTGCTCACCACACTATGGCATTTGAAAAATTCAAGCATATATGATTAAATGACTGACAGTATGTGATTTTGAAGGAGATGGTCCAGGATATGGTCAAGGAAAACAAAAAATAGTTTAAACTATTTATTAATGATCTAATCACTAGCTTCTGTTAATAAATAGTTAAAACTATTTTTTGTTTTTCTTGATCGCCACTTGGACCACCTCCTTCTAATGTATGATTTTTGTTCCTCTGGAATTTCCATTTCTTTGTCAGAAAAATACACTTTCTTCATTTGACCCATCTTTGAAATATAGCTTTTGTTTGTATTTATACATTTTTTGGAACTTTTTTACTTATTACTGCACAATAGGTACTTATGAAGATGACAGACATGCCTGACTACTGTCGGTGGTGGTTTAGAGAAATAACTTTCCCTCAGTTCTATATTTAATTAGTTGGCTCAGTATTGACTTGTGATATTTATAAGTGACATGTCTTGTGATATATGGGACTTTTGTTTCTCAAGTTATTATTTGGTATGTCTAAGTTGTTTTTATTTACCACATTTATCTTTTTTTATGTCAAAAACAAAGATACACATTTGAGAATTGCCTTCTACGGAAGAAGTTGTCAAGTATTTTGAAATTTAGGCCCTGACCTCAAATAAAAAGAGTCTGTTGTGAATTTGTTCACTTCTGAGTGAGTGGAAGTCGACAGCTGTGGTCCAATTAAAGTAGTAATAGTAATAGTGTAGGTAGTAAAACCTAAATAATTTAATTTTCTAAATCAAATTATTACTGCTTTAGTTTGATCACAAATGTCCACTTACAGTCGCTTTAGAGGCCTGTCATCTATACCAGTACCATTAAAAATTATGATTAAATGGTAATCAGGGACATTTGATAATAAAGTAAAGTGGCAGTGGTTTTTCAAAATACCATGGTTTATTTTATTACAAATCTTTCATTCCTGGGCACTTTTTTTTTCTTTGTGAAAGTTATTTGAAATTTTGATGAGCTTCATAATTTTCATATTCAAATAAAAAAAAAAATGTAATAATGCCAAAGTTTATTATGATTTAGATGACAATTCTTTTTTGATAAAAAGCAGAGTCATGAATATTATCTTGCCTATAAAAATTAATTTTCACAATGATTACTTAAAATTTAAACAATCTTGGCTGGAAGTTCAAAACAGATAATGTCTTTCTTGTCATTTGTCTGCAGTTCCCATTTAACAGTCACTTTCACCTGAAATAAGATGAATATTAAAAATATATTCATCATTTCGATCATATGAAAATGATTAAAATTTAATTGAAAAAGGTGAATAAATGTAACCAACAAGATGATGGTTATCAAAAAACACAAGATCTGCATAGATACAAAGAGATAACACCAGAAAGTTAATTTGCAAAATATGGTTAAAAATAATTACTTACTGTAATTATTAGGCTGAAAATCTTACTGTCCTAAAGGTTGGATAAAAACCAATCACTAGAAGATTATTATTTATGATAAAAAACACCTAATTATAATACCCAAAAACATAATAAAACAAATAGGAAGTTGACTAAAGACAGATTAAATAAAAATTATTTGTTGATATTTATAACTTAAGCAAAGGTACTATGAGTAAATATGCTATGTAATTAATATAGTATTATAAATTAATATTTTATTATCATTCATAATAATTATAAATTATAAAAAAACTTTTTTAAAAATCTGTACCTCTACAACCCATGAAATGTCAAGTGTTCAGAACTAAGTAAGGAAATACTGTTTCTTAAGAAATGTATGTGGAAGGAGATGATTTCTTCATGATCACGCTTAACAGTCAGATAAAATAAATAATTGTAAATACTATATAAAATTTACTGATGCAGAAAGTAAGATTCTAACTATGTTTGTCCCCTATCAATTGGAAAGAAAGGCAAGAAACTAGATTGTAGCTCAAAGTCGAAAGTATTAAAAGATAAATCCTGCTTAGGAACAGAGATATATTTATCTGTCAGTTTGTTTATGCTTTAGGTACTATACAAGTTCAAAGTTCCTTGTCAACATTCATCAAAGAGATTAGAAGGTAAAGCTCTACATAGCTTTCTTTATGTTTTCAGGTTTAGCAGCTTAAAGTATGTACATTGTTTACACTTAGAGATTAAGAATATAAAGGGAAATTACGAGAGTTGTGTTTATTTTTAAGGAACAGACAGAGACAATAATAATAAAGTTCAAAGTTTATAGGATTAAAAGACAAGTGGGATTAAAAAGTCCTGCTTATCATTGCTTATATGTTAGGACTTAGCTGTTCAAAGTGCAATCTTAAAAAGTTAACGTTTTGTTAACGAGACCCGCGCAACCAAATGGAGGCGAACGAAAAGAACAGAATCGCGAGACCTTTATAATAATAAGGTGGCGTACGAAATACAAAATGGTAGCTGGGCACACTCATTACCTGCCCAAACCTTAAGTCTCTCTATTATACAAGAAACAAAATGGCGGCTGGCCAATCTCAGTCCCTACCAAAACCTTAAGTCTCTCAAATATAAAAAAAATCTAAATTTCGGCCGGGCATACTCAGCTTAAGCTAAAAACTCAATCCTTTCAAACACTAGAAATAAAAAGTAACGGTCGGTTACACTCAGCCGTCATCAAAACCACAAATCTCTCAAACATTAAAAAGCATCCGGCCACACTCACCCCATGCTGAAACCTTTAGTCCTTAAAACCGGAGAAAAACAAAATACCTGCCAGATACGCTTGGTACTTACCAAAATCTTCAGACTCTCAAGTTACCGAAAAATCAAAATGGCACATTCAGACCCTATCAAAGTCTAAAAACAGTATGAAACAAAATGGTGGAGTAAGATTATAGTTTGTAAAGGTGGTTCCTGACCATTCAATAGGTGTGAGGATTTAAAAAAAAAAAATGGCTGATGGCAAGGAGTACTGTGAATGGTCTGCTAGAGAGGGGTAGGGATAATAAAGGGGGGACCTGGTAGTCATGTGACCAAATATTTAAGATTAGACAGAGGTAAAAGTGGGAGTGGCCTAATGATCACTTGACTGGTTACGTGGACGTTTAAGCTAGGATAGTGGTAAAAATTCATATTAAATGGTTCGTTTAATATTCGATCCATATTATTAATTCATAGAAATTGGTCTCATAGATAACATTAGTGGTTATGGGTAAGTTGAGCAAAAAATTGTAATTTTAATATCTCGCCACTGCTCTCGTGAACAAATGCTGGCTTTTGATTTTCTGTTCAAAAAATGTCCTAGGAGCATCAAATTTCCTCATATTGATATATTTATTATTTCTTGTAAATACTTTATACATGTAATAACCAATATGTAATATTACTGAATGTATATTTAAATCAATAAAGGAGACAGAATCTTCTGATCCACTAAAAGCCAACGTCTTATATGTAGCAGATCTCGATGGCGTTTTTAAGCTCAGATGTATCACTATTGAAATCATAGCAAGCGACTTTAATCCGCCTTACGGATTCACTTTCTTAAGAGGCATTGGTTAATAATACAAATTAGTGGATCAGTATATTCTATCGACATTTTGTGAAACATTAATCTGTGTTATTATTCTACTCTCTTCCTGTCAATTCACTTCCTATACTTTACCTATTGAACAGGTCTTCTGATTTACGGTATCTCTGGGTTCTGACGCTCACATCCTCATGTGCAGTTGGTGTTCGTGGTGGGTCCAAGCGGTGCCGCCGTCTTCTTAGTTCACTAAGCTGATCCCCGATTCTCGGCTTCGTCCAGCCTCACGGATAGGCGAACAGTGAAAACTATGAAATTACCCAATCCAGATGTTCGTCCATCCAACGCTGGCCAGCAAGTCTTAATCGTAGCGAGGTTGTAGCGTGACGTATGACGTGAGGTTGTGTCATATGAGTCAAGGTGTCTTGAAGTTTACGTTGAGGGAGTATTAAAATGAGAAAAAAAATATTACAATATTCGGATGTGTATATATCCTACAGAGCCGTTATTGTAAAAATAAAGCAAGGGTAAGTCAGCCTCGTTATGAAAAATTAAGATGGGCGCCCAGGGTTGCTATAAGATTTGTGAGAAAGTACTGTTCCAAAGGCGATGTTGGACACATAAATGATTAACATGAATTGTTGCAAAAATTCTAAGAGCTACTATTTAGGGTTTTTTTTTCTAACTATTTCAAAATAATCTTAGTATTTTTTAGTTTCTAAATAATTTCAGCATATTATTATTTATTTAGTATTCGGTTGTTTGCGCCATCTTAGCCTAATTATGATGACTAATAACCCATTAAGCCTGAAAACTGTTTTCTTAATAATAAAGAAAACTAATTTCTTATTAATGGAAATTTTCTGTTTATTTCCAAATTAATGGAATTGCCTTTTGTTCCCTGTTCGTATATTAAACGCCCTAAATAATTTAATTTATTTTAAAAGTGCCCCACCAGCTTTTCAATAACGAACTAAAAATTATTGTGCCCGTTTAATTTTTCCAAAATAATGCTACAATAAAAAATTATTTTAGGTTGTACGTGTAGTTCAAATCATAAGTTATCAAAACTTTCAAGTATGTGCCTAAAGAAGGATAAACAGCTTATACATAAATTAGGCATCTAATTGGATTGGAAATTGTTAAAAAAATTAGTCATCAAATTTATATACAGCAACTATCATTTGCGGATTTTTATCTAATATATGATTGAATTTCATTATTACCACTTCAACTATTTAATCTTATTACGTTCTATTATTCATGAAAGAGTTATAATTTAGGGAGATTATCGATTAATTATGATGATATAAGTGACAAACTCCAACTATAAAAATAAGTCTATGAAAACATATTTTTCAGCAACTCTCATACAAATAGAGTTAACCAGTACTGTAAATGGCTTACGAATACAAATATTGATAATCAATAAGAATATTGATTAATAACCATTTATGTAAATTAATTATACACAATATAACTGGGCATGATATTTACATTTCTCACAATTAAAAAAATAATACTGTTTATAAAACATCATCAAACAGATAAAAGCTACACATCATATTCAGATGACATGTATCTAGATCTATGTTTTAGGTTTTGGGTTACGGAAACAAGGAGGAATTTAGGATCCAGTTCTTTGGGTGCTACGAGGATTTTATACATATAATTTGGACTAATATTATTCAGTTTGGGCAAGTATCGGGTTCTGTTCTCTTGGTACGCGGGATGACGTGAGAAAAAATTATAATCATCTAGCACCGTTCTATCGCAAGCACAACAATTCTGTGAGTCCAAAGCAAATTTATGTGAACCGACATTAAGAATGATTGCGTATTTCCCCGTAAAGTCTCACTGGTGCAATAATTCTCAGTTAAGTTAGGGGGCAGCTGATCATTACGTAGCTCTGGGGAGCGCCCGATTAAATGAAAAGCCTACCGTGCCACGGATCGTGGGTCAAGAAATTACAAGATATTTTTACACTTGACGAATTTCCTATTGCCTTCAAATGTCTGACTCATTCTGATAAAACTGATCGGGTCATCAAATAATATCGGGTCAAACATTACGAAGCTCTCTAGAAATTTACTCAGCAATGTCACACAGTTATTTGCAAACTCAACCGTAATTACATTCCAGCTGTAGATAGTTTTAAAAACATTCTTTGGCAAACCGAGTACAATTCATATCGAGTATTTTTACTAACCAGTACAATGTTTTATTTAAAACACGATATCCCTTAGGAGTAGATGAGACTTCTAATCATAAGCGTGGGACTATTTCTTTGCAAAAATAGTAGTCACTTGTTTTATATATATATATATATACACATACACAATGTATGTATTTACTAGAAATTGATCTGATTATTCCACAGATTCTCGCCTTGTAAGGAATTGCTGTTTTGAGAGTGCTAGGTTCAAAAAGAATTTAATTAATTAAATATAAATATATCCTAATTAGTAATAATTAGTCATTGAAAACTCAAAATTTACAATGAGACATCTTTAGTTAGCTAGCTTTCAGCGTAGCCGCATATCGGACAATGACAAGGCCAGATCAGTGACGGAACAAATAACAAACGCGGGGTGGCACTCTACCTACACTTCTAGGTCCTTAACTCTGAAACTCATAAAGATAATAAGCAAACAGAAAAGATGAAAGAATCCTAAATTTCAAAGAATGGAACATCGATAGCAGAGGAATGTACAATTCACCTCCCTCAAAAGGCGATCACCCACTAAAATGGCTTGAAAAGAATCTGAAGGAGAAGAGTGGTGAAAAAAAGTTTTATTTGATGGGGGGAGGGGTTGAGGAAGATGAAAAACATACTCGAGAGTTAGAGGACCTTGAGTGCAGAATCAACAGAGGATTCGCAGAGTAGGTTATTCTTAGGGTAGCGGATGGCAGAGTATAGTCCTTGAAGAAGAGAAGACTTTAGAAGCAGTGGACCAGCTAGGCCGGAGGAAATAATGACAACCGACTAAAGACAGCCAGCACTCCAGATAAGCCCTGATGATAGTACTATACTGTAATTTTGAGTGACAACTAGTGAGATCTCAAAACAAGAAAAAAATTTGCTTTCGATGTACGTCTGTTAACGCATTGTTTAGGAGATATTCTCGTCTAAAGAAGATCATTGTTATGAATTATTAAGGTTATAATAGATGAGTTAATATGTGTTTCAATTACTTTATTAATGATATATAAACTTCAAAATTCATATTAAATGTTATTCAAAATGATTATCTTGAGAATAGAGACAGGTATCCTTCTTCTGTAGCGGCACGGTACGGGATATGTGTAATTATTTTACAAGTTGCATATATCATTCCTAGTAAAACACTAAGGTCATTGAATTTATGTTTAATGCCATCCAAACAAACATTTTTCAGTCGTATCAGATCTGGAGACCGTGACAATCATATATCAAGTATTGTCCACTGCTGCTATGGAAGAAAGATGCCGAGCCTGTCTAAAATGCCCAAGGTAATCACTTTGAACAACATTTAATATGGAAGTTAACGTTTACATCTCATTAATAAAGTAGTTGAGACACGTATTAATTCAATTATTGTATCCTAACTAATACATAAAAGAGAAAATCATTTCACGCGAATATATCGTAAATGGGATATGAATCCCTAACCATCCACCCAGCCTCTTAAATTGAGTACCCTTAATTTAGTAAAAATTTCGCGGTCGAGCGTCGACCAAATCACCACCTTGCACAACCGTTGGTCTATTAACAGTACTTCTTTACGAAGTGCTGAACCCGAACCCTTCATGGGTTGTAGCGGTACAGATTTTAATTTTTTTTTAATATATATATATTCATAATTGATTTATAAATGAAGTAAAATTATGTAGCTAATAACAGATAGCCTATATTTATTATAATAAGGGTAATTCTTTGTTTAATATGATAATATGATAAGCTTGATTATGAAGTGCGGGAAACGACTCACATAAAGACATATTTTGTGAATATTTTGAATTATTTGTACAAAAAGTCATCTTCTTGAACAAATAAAATAAAAAGTTTCATATATTAGTTCATACTTAGCCACAAATTTGTGATTGTATTTTAAATAATTAATTCACTACACCTTTTAGAAGGTTTTACCAATAATTGCTCAAAATTACATTAATAAAATTCTTGTATGGTATTTTTTACTCTGATTTATCGTTACTACTTATTTATATTTGAAAGCTAAGGGGTTCAAGTGGCTATTTTTTTCAAAATCCTATTCATCGATATTCAAGAAATTTACAGTGGAACCATAATATAAGTAATATATAAATTTAAATGTTACTTGGAATTCATGAAAAAGTTTCAAATTTGAACTGCACTTTTACAAAATTATAAAATTGTCACTAATACCCCTTGGCTTCTCACATACTCAAATAAAATATAATGTTAAGATATCTAATAAAATACTATACCCTCGGGTAGGAACCTAAAACTGGTAATGTCGCTACGTAAGTATATTGCTGGTTTTTCTCTAATGGACATTGGAGTCCACTTTCCTTGCAACAATTCGGATTAGGGAGATTAAATGGAATTGGAACACCTCCAAGGATTCCATGAACTACTGCAGTAACTTCGGTTATATCTTCATCTGTAATCGTAGAAATACATTTTAAAACATGATTAAATAGTGAATTCAAGAAAACGTTTAAAATATATTAAGATACATTATAGATATGAAATGAAGAAATAATGTTATTGTGGGACATATGTCCTCTAAGAATAAATACAAGGTTCATACATTATGATTATTTGTATGAAAAACATTTAAAAGTTTTCACTGAGCAAGATGAAATTACATTGAGATCTTGGCGTAACTACTGTTTATAATGCTAATCTAAGCCTAGTTATATTGTAGAAAATTCCAGAAGGAGGTTGCACGCATGACGAAGGATTTGCTTTGCTTTGGGTTCTATAGGAGGGCATATATAAATCAATCTGTTGGGATTTGGTGTGTAATGAATGGATGAGTGAACGAAGAATGAGGGGATCAAGGATATACGTAGGTTTTTTTTATTTTAAGGACTTGGAATAGGAAAATACCAAGGAGATATTGTCTTCGTAAGGTTGGATAGATACATCAACTCGGTATAACGGGAGACATGAGAGCCCTTGTAAACCCAAAAATAAATCTTACCAACCAATTCATAAGTGTCTTCAGTCTAAACTTTATACCAGCAGACCAGCCATAGTCGAGGTGGGGGAAAACGAGAGAGGATAATAAGAGCCTAAAGGTGTTTGAGGAATGGAATGACAGAATCTTAGGAATTGAGTACAGTTATGGATCTGCGTGTGATTTGGGAAATATGATTATTCCACGAGAGGTGTTGGTCGAAGGTGACTCCGAGGTTTTTGTTGTAGGGAAGAAGTGAATCGGTTATACATATAGAGTATATGTATACCAAAATGGCTTAGTGTCGATTCTGCTAGTTTTGGTCATGAGGGTTTGATAATAGAAATGTTTTAAAAATAAGTAAATTAAAAACTACTTTATAATTGATGATGGTTTTAATGTTTAGACCTACTTATTCCCATCATGATAAATGTCTCAAGGCATTTTGTGGTTTTAACACGACGCCACATTACCATTTTGGAAGGGGCTAATAATTTTACACAAACACCTGACTAGAATTCCCAATTGGATGGATTATTATTTTTCTTTGTTTCTACTGATAGTAAATCTGATTTTGAGACGAATTCAGAACCTGGCAATTTTTCCGGCGCTTCCTGAAGGCATAAATCCTGAAGACCAAAACTATAAACATTTTTTTACGTTAACGCAGTGCGGAAAATCAAACAAACCTAAGGAACAAAATCGAATGCAATTCCCCTTTAGAATTCGTCATCGTAATTGAGAAATTTATTTATTGACACGTCATCATTATGCCTGCAATGTTCTTTGGTCGATAAAATAAACTAAAATTATGATGACAGATTCTTGAGAGGAATTTATTTCTTAACCGATCTAGTTCTTAAAGTTTGTTCGATTTTGTGTGCTGGTCGCCAAAACCGATCAAAAATTGGTTGTGGTTTTTGGCTAAACGCCTTTATAACGCGTCGTATCAAAAAAGTGGCCGATATGAATTCGTCTTAAAATTTCATTTGCTAAGAGAATCCGAAAAAAAAAATTAACCAATCCCTTTTGAAATTTCAGAGCTAGGTGAGCTGGAGAAAGTTATAAAATCAATACTACCCTTAAAGGTGCCTCTACACGTTTCCCAAACGATGGAAAATTCACGTGTATGCAAGCGTGTGTCTTGTGTCTACGGGTTATTTGACTTGCCGGTACGAGTTGGTCTAGATTTGGGGCCGACCCTGTAAGTATCGGTATAAGGCACAAATCAAAGTGTGCTTGTGCTGCATCCATACGTTTGTATTTTAGTCAGGATTGTTTAACTGCTTTAGAACTGGCAACAGACAAGTGTTTGTGCTCTATTTGTTTTAACTATTTTTTTTTTAAATACTTTTTATTTATTGATAAATGTTACAATCTGTCACACAGTTGTGGGTAATAGGTAATAGTGATGAATCATCACATTCATACTAAAATAAAATAAAATAAGAATGGAAAAAAAAATCTCTCACTTAACTAATTAATGAATTTCCTTAACCTTCGGATTCAATAATTAACTATAGTTTAAGATTGTATATTTTAAAATTCTAACGATTCGGTGTTAATAATTTTTCTCAAATCTTGTTAACTAACTTTAGCATTTTATTTTTCATTTAACTTACCAAAAGTATGTATTCCTTGAGACATTATATGCCTAGGTAGTTAGTTAAATTAACACGTTTCTGATACAATTTTTTTAAAACGAAGGTTGAATTTATATATTTTGTAGTACTACTCCAATGAATTTTTATTCTATTCAAACTTACTTTGGAACCTTCATACATACAGTGGAACATGAAAATATAGTTAATATGTATATTAAATAATATAATGTTAGTATTCTAGTAACCTAATTTATTAATAAAAATAAAATAACTTACTTGGAGTAAACTTTACCGTGAGTGTGGCGTTAGTGCCTCTATTTAGTTTGCAGTATGCCGTGTTGGGTGGGTCACAGTCAGTCACAGCTATATCCGTGAACTGCCCAAACTTTGAACCTAAATAAAAATCACATTTTTTTAAAAAAGGATAAAATAATTAACCAAATAATAACTTGTATTCAATTAGGAACGTGCTTAAAAAATAATCGTTAAGTTATATCTTCATGTCTTATATTTATTGTCTAGAAAGTATTTTTTCGGGACAATTCGAAAGAATTATTCCATAAAACGGGATTTTCCCGTTTATTTTTCTTAACGAATGTTTTTTTGAGGTATTGTAGGTCTTCTTGTATTGAATTCCTTTCTTAAAGCAAACGAGTTATACGGAGTAAGAGCTGTTAATTTTCGAATTAAATATCAGTTGGTGATAAGTTGACCACAATGATCTAAAACCATATTTGTTTGGTGATAATAATTTTCTGCTCACACATTCCCAAACTAATCCCCGGTTAACCGTTATTTCTGTTCTTTACGAGGCATTGAAGATATGGAGCGATGGCGATCAACTGGACTTTGTTGAATCTAGGAACAGTAATAATTTTTGGAAGGAAAGATTTCTTAGAATAACAAAACGGGTTTAATCAGAGAACAATATTGTAGATTTAATTGCATATTTTAGTTCTTCTAGGATAAATTTACGATCATAAGGCTCAAGGTTTTGTATGCCCACTTGATTTTCAGATAAATTACAACAATATTTAACATTAGAATCAAGAGATTTGGCTAGAAAAGTCTTCTTTTTTTATAATTTATTTATTGTTATTTACAACTGTATACATATATACACATCAAGTAAATTTGCTGTAATTGATATTATGTCATGATACAAACATGTGGATAATCTACCCATTGATAGAACTCCAAAAACACTTCTAAAGGAGAAAATCTCGAGGCCATCTTCTTTTCAGACGCCTAGGAGGATTATTAGGTAGTGAAGGAGAAGCCAGGTTAGAAACGATTTGGTTTGGGTGGTTGGGAAGTTTATTATGGAAGGATTGGTATCTGGTTCTGGCCAAATCGGCAACACAGGGGACATTGAGGTCCTGATGGATGATTTGATTTGTGACGAAGTAACGAGCATTAAGGATTTTACGAAGGATTCTGGACTGTAAGGATTGGATTCGAGAGGAATTAGATGGTTTAGTGGAGCCCCATAGCTCAATTCCGTATGCCCAGATGCCTTATAATAGTCATGTAGATCAGTCTTTTGTAATGGATTGGAAGTTTGGACCGTTTGTCTAGTAAATGTTGTAATAGTCGGAATCGACGAGCAGTTTCCTGTCTTGTATGAGGATTCCATGTCAGTCGTTTGTTCAGATTTAGTCCTAAGTAACGGATCTGCTCAACAGGAATAAGTGGGGTATTATTAAAAGATACTGTGGGGCAAGACGAAGGTTTACGACGAAGGGTAAATGTGATGCGGTGGGATTTATTTTAATCCTCAGTTTTGGCACCATTCTTCAAGAGTTCTGATGTGGGATTGGAGGGTTTGGGATACAATGTAAGGATCATTGTTCACTGACAATAGATCTGTGTCATCGGCATACATGGTGAGGATAGTGTTAGGATGGGTTGGGATGTCAGCTGTGAAAACTGTATAAAGGATAGGACCAAGGATACTACCCTGAGGTACACCAGCAGACTGAGGAAACAGGGATGAATAAGCGCTGTTGTGATTTACTTGAAATAACCTGTCTGAGAGATAAGAACGGATAATGAGGTAATATGTAGGGGGTAGGAATTTACGGATCTTGTATAGCAGCCCTGGGTGCCAGACTCGATCAAAAGCCTGTTCTACATCAAGAAAGACTCCCGAGCAGTTCATTCCGTGCTCCAATGAAGACGAGACTATATCAACCACATGATGGCATTGCTGGATAGTGGAGTGGGATGTTCGGAATCCAAACTGGTGATCTGGGATTATGTGGTTGGAATCTAGGATGGGGTACAGGCGTTTTAAGATAAGTTTCTCAAGGATTTTTCCCAAGATTCCCAGGATGGCGGCTTTCGAGGTTTGGGAATCATTTTGATTACGGGTAATTTCCAGGGTCAGGAAAATATGTGGATCTGAGGACAGCTTTGTAGATGTAGGTGAGGAATATAACAGATTTTCGAGGAAGATGTTTTAGAACATAGGATGTAATTAGGTCATAACCAGAAGCTCTGCTGGTTGGTAAATTCTGGATGATGTTGGATATCTTTGATGGATGGAATGCTTTAGGTGGCAGTGTCATTTGGAGTGGAGTATTCAATACTTCTTCAATGTGTTCAAGGTTGGTTGAATTAAGGATGTCTGGGTGTGGCTAAAAGGTTTTAGAAAGATGCTGACCGAATATTTGTGATTTTTCTTCGTCCGATTTTGTCCATGTTTGAGATTCAGTAAGAAGTGGGTGATTAAAATTCTTGAAGGTAAGAATCTTCTTAGTAGTCGTCCATAAAGATTTGTCAGTAGTCGCGAGGTTTTCAGTTAAGTTAGTTAAATTTTGCGTTTTGAATTTTTTTAAGTTCTGTTTTAAGTTTGTTTGTCAATTTGGTATAATGTGTTTTAGCTGATGGGTATCTAGTCCTTTGCCACTACGCTCTTGCTCTTCGTTTTTCCTTTAATAAGACTTGAATGTGGTGTGGCAAGTCAGTAGGTATGGTATTATTAGTTTTACTGATAGTTGTGTTGTCATATATGCAAAATCTTATAGATTCTATTAAGTTTTCTATAGCTTCGTCAATGTCATGTTTAGTCTTAAGTGGAATATTTAAGTCCAGTTTGTTTTTTAAATCATCACGAAATTTGTCCCAGTTAACTCGTCCTTTAATCAATGAGGGAGGAGAGGGCTTAGGAACGAAGTTCGAATGTAAGAAAAGGATAACTGAGGAAAGGTCATCTATGCCAGAAAAGTCTTAATCCGTTAATAATTTCAGAAATTCTGTTTTTGTTTTATATTTGATGGAAGGCCATGAAAAGGTTAGCAAACTTTGTCTAATTTTATGCCATAGCATAGGTGAAGGAGTCGAGTACGTTATGGATGAAATGAAATTCTGCCATGGCTGTTTTTATTCTATTTTTTGGCTTTTTTTATTTTTTATTCACCAGCCACAGTTTTATTCTATGTTATGGTGCCGCTTTAGCTGTTTTAAAGCTTTAGTACTAAACTTAATTACCTAACGACACTGCAGTCCACCAAGGGACTAAAAAAAAGTAATTAAATCTGTACCGATAAAATCCATGAGGTTCAGTACTTTGTAAGGAAGTACTGTTACTTAACCAACGGTTGAGCAAGGAGGTGATTTTGTGAAAATCACGCTGGACCAAACTACAAATCAATTTATTTTAGCGAATTTCATGAAAACTACAACTCCTACGAAAATAAATGTCATAAACTACTTTATAGCTCATTTAACTAGCTTTAATTTGAGTGCTAATAGACATCTGTACGTCAAATAGTTTTGGAGATATAGATTTTTCAAAATAAATTCACTAACTACTGATCTTTCAGTACGTTCCATAAAACATTTTTATGAAAGGTTGCTTTTTAAAAAGCTATATCTCGAGAACTATTGAACGTAAATAGCTATTTAGGGCTTACTGCAATTTTACTCTGCTTAAAATGATGCTCTCTTAGATTTTCTATTGTTGTTGGTAGTTGTAAAGATATAGAGCTCCGAATAAAAAATTAATTATTTTTAACGTTTTTGAAACAGCAGCCATTTTTTATTCCCCCTACCTATACTTGGCAGACTCATAAATTTTGACTAGTAATTATACCTAGTTTTCAATTAAGTAATCAAAAATTGGGGTGTAATAACTGTCTTTTTTCTCCTCTTGGGCTCTTGTACTATAACCTAACCTCATTGAACGGATATTGTCCGATGACTTTGGATCTTATAGACCTCGTCTGTTACATTGGTGCCTGGACTGAACATATCCCTCGACAAAGTGTACAGTTTAAATTAATTTTGGTGAAGTTAAGGTTTTCATCAAATCCTAAAAAAAAAAAATACCTTTTCTGTTGGGCCTTAGTAATTACGTAATATTTGGGTAGTATGTTTTTATTGAAATTTACAACTTTATTTATATAAAAATACATCTAGTATATGTGATTTTAGATTATAGTGGTATGATACAGACATGCAATGAAACTACCCATTAATAGCAACTTAATAACATTTTTTTTTTGTTTCGAACACTAGGGCCATTTACGCTGGATTTACAAAGTAGATTACATTTGACATGTTCACAAAGTTGCAATTACAAAGTGAGAAAGTTACAAATTTACAATTAAATATTAATAATTACAATTTACATTTTATGAAGTTACAATTAGAATTGACGTAGTGAGTAAATTACTACATTAAATTATGCATCCATTTATACACGCTGGAATTAGAGTTAGACTATGTGTGATCATAGATATTAATTATTTTTAAAAAGTGAAAAGTTTTGATATTGTTGTGGGGTCTTCTCTGATCATCTCCTGTAAATCTGGAGAGAATCGGTGAGATTCGTGTGCAATACATTCAGTAAGAATATGCCTAACGGTCAGATCGTTTCAGCAGTAGCGACACATCGGTGCATTTTCATGATATGGCCTATCCGAAGACGGGTTAATACATCTTCTCTCAGTAGCAGATTCAAGTTTTTAGTTGGACGTTTGGATCTGTTGGGCCATTCTTAACTTATTGTCTCTCGTGATAAACCATTCTTGCCACTCTTACCATCATTTTTTTTTTATCCAAGAAATAACATCTTTCCATGTTGATGATGTAATAACATTTCTTGATTAATACATTAGAAGGATTTTCAGGTATGGAAGAGGAAGCAAGGCCTCCAATCTAGTAGGTTTCTTTGGTTAGGGAGTTCATAATGGAAGGATAGAAATAGATATCTGGTTCGGGATTTTACGAAGGATTTTGGACTATAAAGATTGGATACGAGAGGAATTCGAAGAAGCCCCAAAGCTGAACTCCGTATATTTATTAAAGTATAGCCCTTTTTATCATAGTAATGTAGATCAGACTTTTTCAATGGATTGGAACTTTAAACCGTTGTTAGTGTTGTAATTTTCGAAATCGACGTGCAGTTTCCTGTCTTTTCTCTTTTCAGTCTTGTGTGAGAATTTCAAGTTAGTCGTTTGTCTAAATGTAGTCCAGGGTAGTGGATTTGTTCAACACTTGGTTAATATTCATTCATATTAATATTCCTTTTAATAATTTAAGCGATACTGTTGGGCAGTTGGTAGGTTCACACCGAAGAGTAAAGGTGATTTGATGGGGTTTATTTTATCAATTTTTAAGTGTAAGGAAATTACAGTTGGTAAATAGAAAGACCTAAGTAAATTAAAATCTTCGTATTTTGAGCAAAAAAATTCACAACTCCTGTTTAAAATTGGCATATTATTATTAGTATAAATACCCATAGGCTTACGTTGTATAGATCAATATTTCTTCATTAATTTAATAGTTGTTGTTTAGATAGCGATTATTTTCTTCATAAAGTTAGTTGTTTGGGTTTTAAGTAAGAGGGTAGAGTTTTTAGAATCGAAATAAAACGCTTTTTAATTCCATTGGTACACAGCCCTCGAAGAATGGTGTCGTAATTGGAGGATTAAAATAAATTCCAACAAATTCCATCAATTTACCTTTACTCTACATCGTAAACCTACCGACTGCCCTACAGTATACTTCAATAATGTAGCCCTTACTCCTGTAGAACAGATCTGCTACCTTGGACTACATCTGGACAAACGACTAACCTGGAATCCTCACACAAGACTGAAAAGACAGGAAACAGCACGTCGATTTCGACTATTATACTTGCTTAACTTCCAATTCTTTACAAAAGACTGTTATACATGACAATTATAAGGCCTATCTGTACATACAGCGTTGAGCTTTGGGGCTCCACTAAACCTTCGAATTCCTCTCGTACCCAATCCTTACAATCCAAAATCCTTCATAAAATTCTAAATGCTCCCTACTTTGCCACAAATCAAATCATCCATCAGGACCTCAATGTCCCCTGTGTTGCCGATTTGGCCAGAACCAGATACCAATCCTTCCATAATAAACTTCCCAACCACTCAAACCCATTAGTTTCTAAGTAAAATCATCCACAAAGACCTTAATGTTCCATTTGTAACCGATCTAGCCCCAACCAAATATCAGTCCTTCCATTATAAACTCCCTAACCACTCAAACCCATTAGTTTCTAATCTTGCTTCCTCTTTTATTCCGGACAATCCTCCGAAGCGTTTGAAAAGAAGATGGCCTCGTGACCTTATATTGTAAATTTACTTGATGTATTTTGTGTACAGTGGTAAATATCAATAAATAAATTTAATAAAAAAAAGAAATTCCTTTGGTTTAAAACTGTAAGGCAACTGAGTCTTTAGTGTAACCTACTGTTTTCATGATTGATTGTAACTGCTCAAATGAAAAGAAAAAATTATTAGAGTTAGTTTCGAAAACGTTTTTAATAGCGCTGGTTGATTTATAAACAGAATCGTTGGTTTCCGAATATTCAGGCTAGGAACTGATAAACCCAATTGAGCACAATTAGCACACTAGCAGTATAGTGTTACCTTGTAATATATTAGCTTATAATATAT
>NW_027115674.1:0-4775 GCF_000696795.3 Halyomorpha halys | reverse complement strand
GAGTTTGCAAATGAACATATTAATAAAAGTTTTAAATTTGGGAAAGAATTTTATAGAATTTATAGGACAAAGGCAATTAGCCGGCATTTAAGAATTTTAAAGGAAAAAATGAAAACAAAATAAGGAATCCTTGAAAATGACCTAAGTGGTCGAAACGTCGGATGTTTAAAAAAGAATAAAGTTGAGAGAAAAAGGATCAAAATTATTTTAAATAAACAAAGATTAAAGTTTTTAGAAGTCATTAAACTAAAATTCTGATTTCTTGCATCCAAGCTTTTTGGACAGTACCTGTTTTCCCCTGTGGTCTTCATTTATTAAAATAGATATTTTAATAAAAATATAAAATATTGTTTATTGCTAAAAATATCAAGTTATAACTTAAACATGTTTGAATATTCTTTATATAAAATTTCATTAAATACACTTTTAGAAATCATTAAAAATGAAATTTTGCTTTTCTTGCATCCAAGCTTTTTGGACAATACCTGTATTTCCTCTGTGGTCTTCATTTATTAAAATAAATATTTTAATAAAAATGATTGTTTATTCTATCAATATAAAATATTGTTTATTGCTAAGAATATCAAGTTATAAATTAAAATAGTCTGAATATTCTTAAGTTATATACATAACACTTCACTTAACACATCTTACAATGGCGATTAAAGAAGAAAATCTTTTATGTCATCATGCATTTTTCTCATTTGTAAAACTTTATCGATTTGAAATAATTTATTGTTAAACCAATTTTCTTCCCCAGAAATGGATTCTTTTAAAATTGTACTACATGAATGGCAAAGCAGCTTGGAAAGAGATTCTTCATATAATAATTTTTGGCTATGGGTTGGTTTCACTTCACTACAAATATGATTTTCAAATTGACTAAAATCATTAGTTGATGTGGATTTTGAACCAACTTTAGAAGCTAAGTTAGAAATTTTAAGAGCGTCTATAGCAGAAAGTTGTGGTACATCTGAATCCAAGGCATTTTGACACAAAATACAACACCTATCTGAATCACTTTGATTTACTGACAGTTTGTTCCCTGTAGAGACAACTGTTGACACTGTTGAAGGAAAAGAACACTGTAGGTCGGTAACGAACAATTCTGATAACTTCTGAATACTGGAATACTTGTCTTTTTCTAAAATTGGATTGGTATTATAGGAATTTAGTTTGTTAAATATGTTATAAAAAACGATTTCCTTCTTAGAACATTCTCGGAGAGGACGGATAAGAACGATATCTTTTCTTTTTTCTACCATTCCAGTAAGAGATGATAATTGTTTTCCTCTTCCTAGTGCAAGGTTACTTAAAATGCTTGAAGCAATATGGTCACCAGTTTCAGCAGTAAAAATTTTATTGCAATTGAGCTGCTCAGCCACTTTAAATAAAATTTCTTTCTTAAGTTTCAACATAAGATCTTGTCGGGAAGTTTCAGATTTGATATCTGAAATTGGCAGATTTAATTCATAGCTAACCATAGAATTTAAGTCAGAATTTTTAAGTAACACAATTTCATCACCGATCCCACATAGACGAGTGAAATAAATTGGATAACCATAACTGCTAATAAGATTGCTGATGGACTTGAAGATTTCTATTCTTTCATTGACAGAGATGTTACAGTTATCATCCATGAACACTATATTCACATCAAATCTTGGTTTCTTTTTTCTATCATCTACCAAGCTACGATATATCAGGTCAATTAGACAAACTGAGTATGGGCTGCCATTGAAAGCTACTAAAACTTTATCTCCATTTCTTATTAATTTTGCTTTTCCTAAACCTCCACTGTATTTATGAGAAAAATAAACCTGAAAACATTCTCTGCAATAAGGATATTTACGTTGAAGAACAACTTCAGCCGATTTTTCATTGCATTTTCTACACTTAGCACCTAGCAAATTTTCACTCTTAAGATGAAGTGTCTCTTCCTTGTAGCAAGAATCTACACTGCACATTTTAAAACACTAAATTACATTACAATCAAAAGTTATCATTAGTTTTATAACAGTCTCAACTTTACAAAACTTGAATAAAGTCTGGGGTCCACATGTCAATTTCTCTCAGGTTGAGTAACCTTTCCGTCAGAAGGTTATAAACACAAATTAATTTGCATAGAGCAACAAACCTCTGCATTACCTCCCTGAAATAACTTTATAAACATCATATCGCCACTTTACTTTAATAGAGGCACTCTGAGAAATAAAAATGATTTGATTATAATACGTAGTGTTTTGAAAATGGTACCGTAGACTGAGATTATTTTGTTTAATAGGGTCGTTCTGCAGGCTACCCCAAAGCTAGATGGGTTGTCACAAATTAACTTAAATCTACGAAATTCGTCAATTAAAAAATAAAAAACTTTTCTTTCAGATGTACCACTATTGAAGCAAAATAGCGATGATTTTTGCTATATATCAGTACCTGAAACAAATTTCCGCTTCAGTATTGACTTATTTGTGAAATTATAAAACATTTTACAAGTTGGTCAATACTAAAGCGGAAATTTGGTTCCAGCAGCGAAAGTAGATAAATAAAAAAAAAAACTCTTATTCCCAATATTTTCACTCATATCTATTGCCCTCTCACTCTTTCATATATTAAATTATGCTATAGGAATATATAGTAGAATAAAATATATTTGAGTGTGGGTGTGTGTTAGCTTTTGTAGTACCTAGTTGGTCAATGTTGGTACCTAGGTTTTTAATGTTAATTTTAGAAATACTCATTAAATAGTAAATGTTTCTTTCATAAAAGTGAATTTAATTTTTAATGACATAATATTTCACTTTTTTTGCCTCCTCACTACCTAAGTAAGGGGAGTCATGTATTCACCTAGGAAGTGAAAACAAGTTCTGTCTTCAGTCACAAGTTTCCCAGATTTTGAGACTGAAAACCCATCCTGCACTTGCACCAGTCAGTTTAATGATTGCTGGAATTCTTGTTAAACAGAGTCTATAAATTTTATAGGATTTTATTGGCTATTTTTGCTTGTGCATGAGCAAAACTATTGCTTTGACACACCTTAATGTCAAGAACAACTTGTTCAATTTAGGCCAAAGTTGGGGATTGGTTAAAAGATTATCCATAATAAGTACTATCAAATTTCAGTCCCTACTTTCTTTTATGCTTGTACAAACTGGTTTCCTTTGTTTCACCTATATTTGAAAAGTACTCTTCCAATTTGGGCCGAAGTTGGAGAAAAGTTAGGGTGAGAATGGTCCAGTATCAATTTTATCAAATTATATTGATTGCTTTCGCTTGAAGATGGGAAAAAGTATTTTTCTTGACACATATATTTCAAATACTTTTCCTCCTGTAGATTAGATTTCATTCTCAAACAACTAATCAAATTCATTAGCAAAAAATAAAACTAGTTATGAACCTACTCCTAAATAAATGGAGATGAATCCATACTTATACACTTGACAGAATTTGTTTTTTAAATAGCAACATGTCCCATACATCCCTGGTCAGTTCCGTTTTTTTACTCCTCTTCCATGCCCCACTGATTTCCATTACAGTCCCACCATTACCCTTCTTCTTCTTCTTCTTTATCTTCCTCTTATGCTATTAGCTAGTATAAAGGAGCCTAAATCCAGCATGACTACTCTTCCTTGTCCCTGGTTAGCCGCTTCATCTCATTAAGGGGTTTGTCCCTTTTACTTCCAATTCTTTGGATATACTCTTTGTATGTAATTCTGGGGTCTCCGTGTGGTCTCTTTTCTGTTCCTTGAAGACAGTCCGCATTCTAGGCTAGTTGAATGGCTTTGAACGTTCTCCAGACGGGTGATTAGCTCAGTGCTGGAAGTCTCATATCTTGGGGACAACTGGCCTCCTGAATATTTATATCCTGTCTAGAGGAAGGGTGGCCGTGCTATACTTCCCAGCACTGGGTACCTGTTGGTCCACGGGTCTTTATTCAGTATATTCAGACCACCACTCCTAAGAGGGATCCCCCATTTTTCTTTATATTCTCAATTTTTTTCCCATTATTTTATTATATTCTCTGAATATACTAGTTCTACTAACCCACAACAATTTTTCCCCCTTTAGTAAATATAGAATAAAATTGTTAAAATATTTAATACAGTGATAATGTATATAAAAGAAAAATGTGTTATGGTTTCAATCATAGATAAATTTCACTCATATGGTATCACTCTTATATTTCTAGATTTAAATTTTTTTTTAATTTAATAGGATATATGAGATCAGAAGAATTATTAGTTAGCATAATCTCTACTGGTATAATTATTAATACATTTGTACTTTACTCTTCTAATATTCAATTTAATTTTTAGAACGGACTGTGGTGAAAAAGCAAGAATGAACTGGTCACTTCTAAGTGGAATGTCAAATTTTTTTGTGATAAAGTTGATTAATTCCTATTACTAATAATAAAGTAATTATTTCATTTTTGTCTGTTTTTAATGAAAGGAAACAATGTCACTTAATGATACATTCACTACAACCTTTAATAGGCGTTGAACACCTCTATTTGCTCCTTACAATATACTATCTATTACTGTCGATTATAGCCTTGTGGGAAATTTAATATAATAATCAATAAATAACAACTATAAAAAACTTTAATAAATTTAAACAATAAATTAATTAACTTTGTCTGAATTTTTTAAAGGTATTATAAATTTCTCTTTACAATAAAATTCAATGACTACAACCTATCTAGGGTTAGAATGTAGCAAAATTAATTAATTTATTATTAACAACTTGGCATCATTCCAATTCAGAATTAATATTAT
>NW_027115673.1:1333250-1334251 GCF_000696795.3 Halyomorpha halys | reverse complement strand
TTATAATAAATATTTGATTATTATAAATCATTACTTTATTTTAATTAATTTTTCTGAGTACAATTATTTACTTTAATTTATTTATTTTTAGTTATTGGATGTCAAATTCCTGTTTGTTCTTAGCGCTGATGAAGGCCGGAAATTCTATCCGAAACGTTGGCACTATTAAATAAGTTTTTTCATCTTATTTTTGTTATTATTTGACCGCACCCCAAACATGTCTTCCTCATATATACTATCCACGGTCTATCTTCCCATCATAATACAATAGATCAAATAAGCAAGTTGTAGAATACAGAATGAAGAGTTATGAAAAATAAACTGAATTCTTCAAAGATTCTTTTCGTGTTTTCATGGCTGTTATGATAATAGTCAGCATTAACGTATCCATGAAAAACTCCGATGTGGCGTGCGCATCACTTACATGATCACGCAGAAGCAAAAATGATACAAATTTGTATGGTTTAAAAATTGCAAAATATCTGCAAAAAAAGATGATTCAAGTGCTGCAATGATTATTAGATCGCATGAAGATGTTATTAAAATGTAAGTTAGTCACATCATTTTCTTTCGTAAGTCTAATGCCTATTACAAAATCTTTTCTATACTCACAACGAATATATAAATTATAATGACTAGTGAACTTAATATTTGTCATTTAAATATTGAATCTATTCTTGGGCATTGGTCTGATTTTTACATGTTGGTGTCACAAAATATTTATGATATAATTTGCGTCAATGAATCATGGTTAAATAAGAAGATCAGTAATAATTCTATTTCTCTATCTGACTATAATCTCTTCAGATCCGATCGAAATGATAAATCTCGTGGTGGAAAATAAGTGAAATTTTTAAGAATAATAATACTAGAAGATGTAGAAACAGCCCGAAACGTTCTACAAGTAAATATAAAGCATTGTTAATATTTTAAAAGAAGTCTAGTTTCACTTGAACATCTTCAATATATACATTTATTTTTTTATTTAAAACATTATCAGT
>NW_027115673.1:1329352-1331324 GCF_000696795.3 Halyomorpha halys | reverse complement strand
CGTGCGGATAATGAGAAATACACCCCGATGCCATATTTGATGTCTATTGATAATCATTGGTCAAGTCGACGTCATTGGACTCATTGTCAGGGCCAGACAATAAAATACTATTATGTATCACACATCAATAGGTATGTTGCGGTGATCATTTTGAAGGTGGGGTATGTACCACAGCCTCTACGCCAGGGGCGCACAATATTGGTCTACAAGAGAAAGGAGACTCAAAAACTATTTCCTTCTGGAGGGCAATAACTTTATACTCCATTGTTTGCCGAATCATTGAAAGGATTCTAAATTGAGAGAGAAGATCACCTTCAGCAAAAATAAAAGGGGCTTCAACACAGGTAAGCGCCAGAATCATCGACGCAATCATAATAGATGCTAAAAATAGGAAAAAATATTGCGCGGTGGTTTTCTCGACGTTGTTGGTGCTTTTGACCAATTTGGTCATGGACACTTAGTGAGCTCACTGCAGGCAAAAGTTGTGTCATCCGAACTCACAAATTTTGTTTTTTCTAAAAACAAATAAAATCAAGATTAATACAGGAACCCACACGACAAGCTAGATCAGTGTCTTACATCGTTTAGGGCTAACTAAGTGTGAGACCCCAACCCAGTCGTTGCATGAGAATGCATTCGATGAAAGGACGAATTGCAGATGGCAGGGTATTGGTTTGCCATTCAAAGACACCCCAAAAGCTAATAGATATGTGGTGGTACTCTTGGGGTGAGAATGGGCGAACACCCTGAAACTAAATATTAACCATGCACCCCTAAGTGAAGTTCCAGGAGCCAGTGGAAAGCAAGAAGTTGGGTCCCTTTGTCCCAAATGCGACAGAGAGACTGAAACACCACACCATATGCTGGGAGAATGCCCCAACAAATCCCTCCTTATAATACCCAGGCACCACAGGGTCAAAAGAAAAATTGATGAAGTTCCTGGGGAAAAATACTTCATCTGCTACGATGAGGTTTATTGCGTTGACACCTACGGATTTGTCATATACGCCGACATTGTGGCTAATTCTCTAGAACCGGAGTCACGGCTCTGGTCTTGGATCCGACGGTAAGATTTGAGAGTAATGACCTCGAACAGGTGAGTGGAGAGGAAAGGTAAAAAGAAGGAAATATATGAAAAATGCGTCCCTTTCCTTAAAGAAAAATTCCGCAAGACCTTCGGAGGGTTCACCGTGAGAGGCCTCTGGTTTGGATCTCCCGGAACAATACCAGATAGAACAAGGAGCTTCTTAGAAGACCTAGATGATAGCATCGGGGATATAGCGATCTTGGCGGAAAATATTATTTTGGACTCCCTGGGAATCGTACACCTGCATGGGAATTAGCTCTGAGATTATTCATTGTTTTATTTATATTAGTTTGTAGGCCTGTCGATTTGTTTTTTAACTTATATATTCATTAATTTTTCTTAAACTTCTTTATTAATTCAAGTATTTATTTGAACTAACTTTTTCTTTGATTTTTTAATTCTATATATAAGTTGTGTTTTCTTAAAATGTATTTATTTATTTGTTTGTTTTTCTTTAAACTGATCTACTGCTATGACTATTATTTCTTTGGTTTGATTACACATGGCTACATAATGATAAATTTGTTTGACGGATCGAACATGGGGGCAGGTCACTGGAGAGGATCTGAGAGAATAAATTAGGAAGAGTGAATTTGTAAATTAAATAAAATTAAAATATTTGTATTTAGTGTGTAGACTGATATTGATTGTAAAAGGAAAACGAAGAAAAAGGGAAAAACAATTTTTTTTTTCTTTTATGTTATATCGTGTATAATAAAGGGTGTTTTTTTAAGCCCGATAGAACTTGAAATTGTAAAAAATAACACAAAAAATTAAATTGTAATCAAAAATTTTTTTTTATTCGAAAGATCAATACGTGACATTAACATTTGAAAATGATTTCGGGCATATGGGCACCGCGGCTGTTCTTGACGAAGCGCATTC
>NW_027115673.1:1326838-1327327 GCF_000696795.3 Halyomorpha halys | reverse complement strand
ATTACAATTTAATTTTTTGTGTTACTTTTTACAATTTAAAGTTCTATCTAGCTTAAAAAAAAACACCTTTTATATTTAATGTCCGGTCATGGATTGATTGTTATGCTGTGTAATGTAGCAACCCAATGTATTTGGGCAGCATGGCTAAATAAAGCATTTCTCTCCTTCTCTCTATTTTTCTTTCATTTCATTATATTTTTTTAAGTTGTTTTTCATTGCTTATTAGTTATTTGACATTAATTACATTTTGTATTATGTTTATTCTATTACTCGTCATTTAAATTTTCTTCAACCCTTTCATTATGTTTATTTCTATATTCATTAGAACACTGTCTTTTTTAAAAAAAATGTTTTATCCTTTAATTTGTATAATTTTTACCTCTACAATATTATATTTTATTCTATCTATCACATCACATTATTCTATCAATCTATTACAATTTACTTAATTTATTGTTATGTATATTTCTAAATTTTTTTATTATTATT
>NW_027115673.1:1320219-1326788 GCF_000696795.3 Halyomorpha halys | reverse complement strand
TATTATGTTTATTCTATTACTCGTCATTTAAATTTTCTTCAACCCTTTCATTATGTTTATTTCTATATTCATTAGAACACTGTCTTTTTTAAAAAAAAATGTTTTATCATTTAATTTGTATAATTCTTACCTCTACAATATTATATTTTATTCTATCTATCACATCACATTATTCTATCAATCTATTACAATTTACTTAACTTATTGTTATGTAAATTTCCAAGTTTTTTTATTATTATTTTCTTTGTATATATATATTTTTTACTCCGAATTAAGGTTGATATATCGTTTCGTTTTTTCAGCCCTGATGAAAGCCTAGAAATCAGGCCGAAACGACGGCACAAATAAAATTCTTTCATTTGTGTATTTTTAGCTGACTGTACCCCTGAAGTTAACTTCAATTACATCTACCGTTTTCATGATGCATTTATTGATTAAATTACTCAAAATTAGGAGAATATAATACCTAATATCTTAACTTATGTTAAAAGTTTTATTGATTTGTCGAACATGTCCGCCCCAAGCAAAGAGATGAAGTCCCGAGATTGGCGACGCGGAGGTAGCGTTGATGAGCTGTAGTGTTTGCCCTCGAGGCCGAGCTAGTGTTTGACTTGTCGCAGGCCAATCACCAAATAGCTACGATTGTCATTTTCGACCAATGGCGGTTGCTGTCTTATTGACCCTCTCTCCTCTCTGCCTGTCTCTTCTCTGACACCTTGTCAATTCCCTTTGGGCCCACAGTAGGACGAAACGTTCCATTCTTTGGAGATAGCTATTTCAACGAGATATTTTCCAATACTTATTTAAATAGGTGAAATATTCTATATACATAATCCTACTGAATCGAATAGTGTAGTATGGTTCTAGATAGGATTAAGGTCATAGAACTTGTTTTATTTCTAGTTTGATCCTCTAAACCAGGCTGCCAGATGGACTTATGGGGGAACATTCCCGTTCCTGGTATTTCGGAGGCCAGATAAGGGTTGGTTGAAATTACACAGTCAAAAAGTGTATTACATAAAGTGGCTGCACACAACTTCACTTACTCCTATAATTCTAGTTGAAATCAATCTGTCATTTCTGAAAAGGTATTTCTATTGTTTTGATAAAATAAGTCTCAAACACTATTTATTCATACTGTTCCGGGTAACCTACGGCAACCGAAAGGTTGAATTGGAGGGGTCTGCCATAATGTAGGCAATACTAGCGCCCCATGTGGTCAACAGTCAATACTCACCTCCTCTGTGGTGAGGAGAAATAACCCAGGCGGATGAGAGAGCCATCTTGTCCTCCGCCAGAATTCCATTTTTTTCTTTTTTTGTTCTCTCATCAGGAAAATCTACCATGAGTGAGTATAACTCCAGTTCCCAGAAGCAGAGGTGATAGAGTCATAAGAATGTGGAGGGAAGAAGAAAGCATAGAGTCCACCTAGCAATAGTTATCCAAAACATCATCAACCACCTCATTATATCTACAATTTCCCATAGCCTAGTCATTCAAAATTAATTAACTCTTTTAATCGTAAATATTTCATTTCGGCCATCTCCTACATCACTTGTAACTAATAGAATATAATTTCATTTTCATTCAATCATGTTTTATTTTTCAATTATACAGCCCACCTAAACCCAACAAGCCAACCAAAAGTGAAGCGTACCTGGCATTGAGTTGAATGCATGCTTAATACAAATACTTTAAATGTCTAACGTTTCGGCCACCTGACCTTACTCAAGGACAATGTATTAAATAACATCTTTAATCATAGCCATTATTAACAATTTAAAACATCACTTACTTTCAGGAATGTCATTTTTTTATCATCGGATTTAAGTAGATTAGGAGCAGGACTAGGTGTATCAGTTGCACTAAATGATGATGAAACCAACATAAAATTCGTATTAACATTTTAAAGAAAAAATGACCCATTAAACAAAATGTAAACCCTAAATCTAAACACTTTTAATTATCATATCAAAATGAGGATTAAAATAAAACTGTCTCAAATCTAAAGAGCTCAGTTTAGGATGGAAATAAAAATAAATAAATAGATGAATAAATAAGATAATAATAATAATAATAATGAATAAAATTGAAATAGAAAAATAAAATATGAAACATCATTGATGAACATTGTTTTTTCACCCTAAAGCCCTAAAAACAAATTATTACTAACAAATTAGCATGTCTTAACCATAAATTTACACCTCATATCCAACTATTAAAATTTTTTTATAGGCTATTCTTCCTAGGTCTAATAAAATTAATTAAATTAACCTATGAAAACATTAAAACCTTAATGAACCATGTTAATTTATTATTAAGCTTGAATTATCTTAATGAGGCGAACAAAAAAAATTACCATTTTATCAAATTCAAGATTTTAAAGTACTGTAAATATTTTATTCCTATTTAATACTTAATACTCCCTTTAGAGCATTCTCTAAGCTTGTTTAATCCCATTCGGCTTCTTCTAAAAAAAAAAAACACAGTTTAGCTATTTGTTTCAAAGAAGAAACATAATAGTGTCCTACGAAATTCTCGTAATTTTAAAGCATTACTGGAAAAAAAAACTTTTTACAGATGCTGAAGCAACTCTTGAAATTATTAAATATGAAGGGGAAGGTGTCCTTGACTTGCGCACTACGCGGCGATGGTTTATAAAATTTAACAGTGGAGATATGACGCTGAAAAGAAAGAAGGGCTCCGGGTAACAATTAATGGATGTTGAAGAGATTCTGCAGGAAGCTGTAGAGTCAAATCCGTCCACAAGTAAATAGGAACTTGTCAGGGAGTGTGGTGTGTCGAAAGATACTGTTAGTCGCCATCGACTCTCATGGGGAAGGTGAAAAAGAGCAGTAGACTGGTCTCTCGCAAACTTACTCCTCAGCAATCAGCTAAGAGGGTAAAAATTTGTGTAAATGTATTGAAAAACGCTGCTGAGAGATTTTACTGGAAGATTATCACCTGTGATGAAAAGTGGGTTTACTGACGGGAGCAATGACTATCCAACGTGTCTAAACTGTTTTTTCGGTTCCCGCAAAGGAGAGAAAATCTATGGTTTTTTTTTTTTTTTTAATTTTGGAGGAGTTATCAATTTTGAAACATGCTTTCTTCTTGATGGAGACTCTATGAATTCTGAACTCTACTACGAACAACTGGAAAGATTGTACACGAAGTTGGAGGAGATTTATTCTAACAAGATAATGCTTGTTCTCACATTTACCGTCGAAGGAAAGAAAAATTTAAAGAAATTCATGGGTTCGAACTCCTGCCTCATCCACCATATAGTCCAAATCTTGCACCATTGGTTTACTACTTGATTCGATCCTTGGCCCATTTCTTTTAAGGGAGAGAAATTGATAATTTTGCAAAAGTTAAAATTGCGGTCTAAGAGTCCTTTGACAGCAATCCCAAAGAATTGTATCAGCGTAGGATCGAGCAATTGGCTAGCAGATGGCTAATGACGGTAGATGTATTAGGTAATGGACTATACTTTTCATTGTATTTTAGATCAAAGAAATAATAATACAAATATTTGGTTGGAAAACGGTCATTTTTTTCTGATTCACTTTTATTTAAGTACTTTTTACATTTTATTTAAATTAAAGACTTTTAATTACAGATTAACTGATAACTAATATCACACTATATTTTTTAGTCTTTATAATCGGGTCCGGCATATAATCAATTTATTACACATTATAATAAAACTTAAATTCTAGTTTAAAAAAATATGGTGAGGTGCACAGATACAATTTCACTTAGTCTTTTACTTCGAGTTGATATTAACCCTCTAACTTTCCTTAACAGTTATTTTTAACGTATTCACTTTGTCAAAAACTTTTTTAAAATTAATTTTCAAATAAAAATTTCAGTTGACAGATAGACTAACTCCGATTTCAACATTTTCAGGAAATTACTAATACAAATATTCCTTGTTCAAAAAAATTTACCATTTTTCCTTTGCAAAAGTATGGTAGAAATATAAAAGCTTAGTAAAATTTGTATTCTATTTATTTTTTTATGGAACCAGTATCGAAAATACAAAGAATGATTTTATGGAGTTAGTCAATCTTTTGACTGAAAGGCTCATATATATGTTTTGTGAAATTAAAAAAATAACTTTATGTTTAGTGAATTTAAATACTAAACTAGGTTTAGTGAAATTAAAAAAAAAAATAACTTTTTAATAACTAGTGTAATTATGTATTAAAGTGAAATTAAGATTTCATTTATTATGGAGGTTATCTAATTTTGTATTTAGCCCTGACGAAGGCCTGAAATTGAGGTCGAAACACTAGTACAAACAAAATAAAATGAGTTTCCTTTATTTGTGTTGATTAAAACTCTACTGGTGAAATGTTGATAAATTAAAAAAACTATTTTTTGTTCCGTTTTGACCATACCTTCTACTTTCTTCTTCATATTCATCTACCGTCTATCGTTTTTATATATAATAATTTTCAATGATTTCTGTTTTCCTTTGCGAAGTTCATATTGATGGCTTCCACAAAAAAAATATGATTTTAAAAAGGTAGGTAGGCTGACATGTTGATTCTGTGTGAGAACATCCTCGATGATACCTGACATTATTTATTTTCAATTTGATATAGCAATATTGACAGTCGCTGGCGTTTGATGCAGCAAATATTATTGGTTAAGTTTATTACTTTGAATCCAACATAGTTAACATTGGTTTCTTGATGAACACGATTGGAATACAAAGTTAATGCAGACAAATATTTATATATATTGTATATAGAATATGTACTTTTCATAAACATTATTTATTTTTAATTTTATATATCAGCAAGAGAAAACCTTGGGCAATTTCAAGAGTTTTAGATTCAAAACTGTAGATTTTTTAACAATTCTACACTTGTAAACTTTGTTTTTAAACATATAAATACAAAACAACTATTAAGAGCCATATTCGTAAAAAAAATATAAATACCTAGAGGTAACCAACACACTCTTACCATGAGGAGGGGTAAAGTTTTCATTTCTTGGGACCGCTACATAAATAAAAGTCAACCCCCAGTTCGAATTCGAACCGGCACCGTTTCAGTTGCTCAATTCCCTCAGTTGTAGACGGAAACCAGGTTTACCTTAATAGGAATGCCCACCACTGTAATTAAAACAGTATCAGAATGCAGTCAGTGATTGGGTCGTACTCTTTCTCTACCATTCCTCTGTGTCCATCGTTAGTCCCACATTTTTTGGCTTCACTTTTCTTTCAATGTTGCCCCCTCTATTATAATCCATCCTCCAAGCTACAGTTGCAATACTACATTAAACCCTTAACAGAATTTTGATTTTATCATTTTTGAGTTTCTAACAAAAAACTATTATCAGAAAATTACTCTTTTCCCTCCAAAATCCATCCAAATCATAAATATTTAGGTGTTTATCCTCGGAGTCACCTTCGACCAACACCTCTCCTGGAATAATCACATTTCCCAAATCACACGCAAATCCATAACTGTACTCAAACAATTCCAAAGATTCCGTGATTCCATTCCTCAGAACACCCGTCAGCTCCTAGTATCCCCTCTCGTCTTCCCCCCACTTCGACTACGGAGCCTTGGTGTATGGAGGGCTATCTGCAGGACTGGAGTTGAGACTGAAGAGACTCATGAATTGCTTTGTAAGATTTATCTTTGGGTTTCCAAGACGCTCTCAAGTCTCCCACTGGTATTCCGAGTTGAAGCGGCTCTATCCAACCTCCCGAAGGCATTACCTCCTTGGTGTTTTCCTATTCCAAGTTCTTAAAATCAAAAAACCTTCCTATATTCTTGATTTCATCACTCTTCGCTCATCCATCTACTCATTAAACACCAAATCCCAACCGATTGATTTATATATGTCCTGCTATAGAACCGCCTTCTTTGGCAAATCCTTCGTCATACGTGCAACCTCCTTCTGAAATTCACTTCCTATCTCCTTTCGCCAGTCCTCATCCGTTCTTTCCTTTGAACAACACCTATTTCTCCACTTATTGTATAACCAATCCTCCGCATCATTATAATCAAATAAACCGGCATATATTGATTAACATTATAAACAGTAGTTAAGCCAATATCCCAATGTAATTTCATTTTTGATGCTGGAAACTTGTAAATGCTTGCCAGACAAAAATCTTAATGTATGAACCATGTATTTATTCTTAAGAGACATATGTCCCATAATAAAATTATTTTTTTTCATTTCATTTCATTTTAAATATTAAATTGTATTTGTGTAGAGTTTGAAAATAAACGGCTCAAATGTAAACAGACTCTTGAAAACATTAATATAATTGCCTTCGAGTGGCCTGATGCTATAAAAGCTCTAGACCCCACGTGCTTCTTATTGTTTCTGTATTTTTCAGGATAAGTATCCACTTATACTTGCTATTTATCAATACTGAATTTTACAAGTTTTCCCTCTAGATGTATAACTCAACTTTCGTGAGGTACTTTTATTAACTTTTGTGTCCTATATTCAATCCTAAACATAATTTTTAATCATTCAGATTTCCACGTTACTCTAAACTATTCTCAAATTAATAATTTTCTAGCATGTGTGAA
>NW_027115673.1:1317977-1319420 GCF_000696795.3 Halyomorpha halys | reverse complement strand
CCCATTTCTGATTACTTTAATGAAAAGTATGTATGATTACTAGATAAGTCTGTCAAGCATAGGTAGTGAGATAAAAAATGGCAGTTGTTTCAAATCGTTAAAAAAAAAAAAAAATCATTCGGATATCTATATCTTCAAAATACCAACAACTCTGGAAACCCAAAGCAAACGTCATTTGAAGTTGCGCAATTTGCTAAAATATGAGCCCTAATAGAGCTATTTATGTTTAATAGTTCTCTAGATATAGTTTTTTAAAGAGCAACATTTCGTAAATAAATCCTCTCAAAAATCAGAAGTTATCGAATATATTTTGACAAATCGTTATTTCAAGAACTTTTGGACAAAATTTCATGTGCAAAAGTCATATTCAAATGCAAATATTAACTTAAAAACTACGATCTTGACGAAGATATGTGACTTTATTTTGAGTGCTGGCAAACATAACAGTACAAGAGCCCAAGAGGAGAAAAAAGGCAGTTATGTCACCCCAATTTTTGATTACTTTAATAAAAACTATGTATAATTAATAGTCAAAATTGATGAGTCTGCCAAGTATAGGTAGGGGGGATACAAATGTTGGTTGTTTCAAAGCGATAAAAAGAAACTAGTTTTTCATTCGGAGCTCTTTATCTCAAAACGTAGGACAACAAAAAGAACAACAAAAGAAAACCTAAGAGAACGTCCTTTAAGGAATAGTAAATATGTTAAAATGTGAGCCCTAATACAGCTATTTACGTTAAATAGTTTTCGAGATATAGCTTTTTAAAAAGCAATATTTCATAAAAATGATGTAGAGAACGTACTAAAAGTTCAGCAGTTAGTGAATTTATTTTGAAAAATCCATATCTCAAAAACTATTTGACGTACATATGTTTATAGCACTCAAATTAAAGGTAGTTCAATGAGCTATAAAGTAGTATATGATGTTTATCTTCATAGGGGTAATAGTTTATCTTAAATTTGCTAGACAAATTGATTTATAGTTGTTCAGACAAATTTTCATTTGCCAAATTTATATTCATATGTGAATATCATAAAAACTACTACCTCTACGAAGATAAGTGTCATAAACTACTTTATAGTAAGTTAAATTTCCTTTATTTTGAGTGGTTGCAGACATATGTGCGTCTTATGGATCTAGATATATATATTTTCAAAAATCCAACATTTTATGCGAACAGCAAGAAATTAACATTTTGTGAGTTTATTTTGTCAAATATTATAAAAACTACTACTCCTACAAAGATAAACATAATAAACTATTTTGTACTAAATTTAACTACCTTTAATTTGAGCGCTAGCAATCATCTGTACGTCCAATAGTTTTTGAAATGAAGTTTTTCATAAATCAAACTTATTGTCCTAACAACTATAAATCAATTTATTTTAGCAAATATCATGAAAACTACTATTCCTACGAAGGTAAAGATTATAAACTTATTT
>NW_027115673.1:1316049-1317927 GCF_000696795.3 Halyomorpha halys | reverse complement strand
TCAAACTTATTGTCCTAACAACTATAAATCAATTTATTTTAGCAAATATCATGAAAACTACTATTCCTACGAAGGTAAAGATTATAAACTTATTTCTAGTCCATTATACATAGCTTTAATTTGAGTGCTAATAGACATATGTACGTCTCATAGTTCCTGAGATATTTCTTAAAATAAATTAACTAACTACTAATCTTTCAGAAGATTTTAAAGAAATTTTGCTTTTTAAAAAGCTCTATCTCGAGAACTATTGGACATAAATAGCTGTTTTAGGGCTAATATTTCAGAAAATTTACTCTTCTTTAAATAATGTTCTCCTCAACTTTCAAGTGTTGTTGGTAGTTTTTAATATATAGAACTCCGAATGAAAAGTTAAGGTTTTGAAACAGCCGCCATTTTTTATTACCCCACCTATACCTGCCAGACTCATCAATTTTGACTATTAATTATACATAGTTTTCATTAAAGTAATCGAAAATTGGGGTGAGATAACTGCCTTTTTTTCTCCCCGGCTCTTGTACTATAAGTAAGTCTTATGGTTCTTGAGATATACTTTTTCAAAAATCAAAAAATTTACCCGAATAACTAGAAATCAACCTTTAGTGAATTTATTTTGTCAAATGTCATAAAAAAGTATCTATAAGGAGTAAATACTATGAAGATAATCGTTATGAACTACTTTAGAGTACATTTAACTAGCGTAAATCCGAGTGCTGGCAGGCATCTATACGTCGTATGGTTTCTTAGATATAGGTTTCTCAAAATACAGTAACCACTTTTTTTTCCATAAATTTTTATGAAATGTAACTTTTTAAAAAGTTCTTGGGAATAATTGAACGTAAATAACTCGATTAGGGTTCATAGTTTAGCCAATTTATTTTAATTTAAATGATGATTTCGTAGGTTTTCCAGTGTCGGTAGTTTTGAAGATACAGAGCTCCGAATAAAATTTTTTGGTAACAACCGCCATTTTTTATTTCCCCTACATATACTTGGCTAACTCATCAATTTTTACATGTATTTATACGCAGTTTACATTTAAGGTATCGAAAATTGGGGTGAAATTAAATTAAATTTAATTTAATAATTAAATAAAAAGTACTGTAATAATGTCATCTTAAACTGACTTCATATAGCCGTATGTACGGGTGAGCTAGCTGAATCAAAACTTAAAGCTAATTGGTCACCACCATATTCAGGTTATAATATAGGTAAAATATGAAACAGGCAATAAACACAAACAGTCAACAAAAGAAATAATTGTATTTATAATCTTAAATACTTTCTTGAGACTAAAATTTAAATTTTATTTATTCAAAACCTTTTATTTTCTTTAAAAGTCCCACGGTTCGGCCAATTTATCACAAAACAGCTTTTATTACATTTATGATCATCAACATTATAGGCAACATAATGTGAGGAGGAAACCTTTGTTTATACTTACATTCTTTGACATAAAAAATTTCTTTAACTAGTTTAATACATAATCATAAAAGTTCTAACATAAAATTAGGGCTAATTTTTAAAAAATATCTTTCTCTTTTATCTTATTGAATGCCGTTTGGAACCACATCATACTGGATACAGTCCTATCTTATTTTATTTATAATCTTAAACACAATTTTTTGAGACTGATTAATGTTGTTTAAATAAATAATTTAAATTATATCCATTATAGTTTCACAGGCATAGGTTTCCTCATCATATTATATTACCTATAATTAACTGTCGAGGAACATAGCTGTAATAAAAGCTGTTTTGTGATAGATTGTCCCAGAGGATAGCCGAATTGGCCGAAACGTCGGACTTGTAAAGAAAATAAAATGTTTTGAGACCATACTGGATAAAATTTAAATTATACTGGATTTGCTGGAAGAT
>NW_027115673.1:1313381-1315689 GCF_000696795.3 Halyomorpha halys | reverse complement strand
TTCCCTTTTGTACTACAGGGTTTGTATCTTTTTTAGCCCTGACGAAGCCCTGCAACGTGGGGCGAAACGTTGGCTCAATAAAATAGTATAATTATCCACTATTTGAGTTTTTTTTTTTTTACCACACCCGGACCATATTCCATTCATCTATACTGGATTTGGTGAATGACACAATTCTTCCTTTTTCAAATACAATAATTTATATTATTAAATATAAACATCAATTTGATTTTAATAATCCAGAAATTTTAGATATAGTTAAAAATAGTAGGAATACAAAAATAATTGAATCAATACATATTACAAAAAACATTGACAAAGCAATCAATTATGAAACTGATACAAAAACTTTAGGCACTCATAATATGGATATTTTAAATAAATTAACGTTTTAGTTTTTATGTGGTTTTATATAATATAGAATTAATTTAGTCAATTTTCTTTGTTTTTGTATAAAAAAAAGTGTTTATAATTATAAAAGAAAATAGTTTTATATAATAAATAGAAAGAAATGGTTTTTGAAAAATTGTTAAGTTTAGTTTAATTGTTCATCTTTGTGGTAATGGAGGTAGAAGAAAAGTCTTTTATAGTCTATATGGTTGTTATCATAATGGAAGATAACCTTCAGGAAGGTAATTATCCTCCTAAAATGTATGACTATTAACAGTAAAATAGTTTTTATTCATTAAATGACATTAATTTTATTATATATTAGCAAGAATGACAATAAAGGAGATAATTGTATGTTATATATAGGTTATTTTTATCGGGTAAATAGTTTATAAATAGTTTTGTAGTATATATTAGTATTGTTGTAAGTCCATGTTATGGGTTTTGTTGAATTTGGTTTTATAGCAACCTGAAGATGGGGGATATTTCCCGAAACGTTCTTGCTGATTATATGAAATAAATTATTGAATTTGAAAAAGGAAGAATAGTGTCATTTGCCAAATCCAGGTTAATTCCAGAGACTCTTCCAGTAAAAGATCATTAAGTTTAGAATTTAAATTAATTATTTAAACAAAAAGAAATAATGTTACAGGCTGTTAAATTAGCATTTTTTTTTGCTCCATATTTTTATCAAATGTTGCTCCTGAGTGCTGCTATTAGTACTCCTGCACTATTAGTGTTAACTTTCGTGTGCAAGATTCGAATCACAGCCGAATATTGCACGACCTCAGCCTCGACCTCTAGTGCATCGACCGCCCAACAATAGTATTGCCAAGTCTAGATCAAGTCAAAGGTTGAAGGAGATCATTCGGCTATTCGATTCCTGATGTGATCAATACACATTTGAATAAATTGGTTCTGCTATTGAGCAATCAGAAATTCAAATCCCCAGCTACAAGAGAAGAGGTCGGTGAAAATTTGAATCATGAATAAATACAATAACATTGGAGATTTGTTTTGTGATCTGTTGTCCATTCATTTCCGAATTGATTTCACTGTTATTGTATCCCGTTCAAACATATTTGAACTACCAGTTTCTAGATTAAAATAAAATACGATCAAACTTTAACATTAATATTATATTAAAGACGTTTATTTTATTTAAGTTGAAGTTTAATATTTTTTACTTTTTCGATATATTATTCAATTTATTTATATCTTAGTTAATAAGTTTCTTATTTACACTCCTGTCTCAATAATTGATGCCCTTAAGTGAGATGCAATGTAATACAAATCAATAAATAGTATTCAAACACAGAAAAAAACTTTCTCTAAGAACACTCAACAAAAGATTTTTTATCTCTTATGGAAGACAACTTTTGGATTTTAAATATAAAACTTAATAAATGAAAAATCTATACCCTTTTCGTTATGTTTTTTCAATGTCTTAAATGTTTTAAGTGTCTTAAGCAAATTTATTGTTTGCAAAATAAGAAAAATCTAATAGGCGAAGTCTATGACCTAATTGAATTAAAATTTTATGATAGTTATTCATCGAAAAGTTTATTGTTCTACACTCTATATATTAATTATTTGTTAATTAAATGACTTGTTTTAGAGTAGTTTTAATAATCTTATTAAAATTGCGATTTATATATTTTTGTTAATTCCACTTTATGCCGATGACACCTGTTTGCTTGCAATTAATAATAACCCGTTAATTGTATCCCAAACCCTCCTACTCCTCATCACCATTCTTGAAGATTGGGTTCAAAATTAGAGGGATAAAATAATTCCCATCAGTAGTAGTAGTCAGTAGTAGTGATTATGTCGAACTAAATTTTAATTTAAATCCCCCCCCCCAGGGGTCACGCGACCTAATACTAGCCTCTGATTGGCTCCCTAATGATCACGTGAC
>NW_027115673.1:1311361-1311881 GCF_000696795.3 Halyomorpha halys | reverse complement strand
CGGTAATGTGAGATCAGACCATCATTCATAGTCACAGCAGTAGATCAGTCTACCAAGAACAAACAAATAGATACATTTTACGAGAATAAGAATAAGAATAACATTAAAATTGCGATTTATAATTTTTTTTAATTCCACTTTATGCCGATGACACATGTTTGCTTGCAATTAATAATAATCCCTTAATTGTATCCAACACCCTCCTATTCCACATCACCACCCTTGAAAATTCGGTTAAAAATAATTTTCAATAGATTCCATCACATCACTTTTACCGTTTCCCCTAAACCTATGAATTCTACATCCTCCTTTAGGTCAAGTTTCTCATTTTGTGGGACCACCACTCAATTATTAAAGTAAACGCACAGGCCGGATTCGAACCGGCACCGCCAGATCTCAAATGGTAATATCGGGCCTAACCAACGGAGCTACGGACACTTTTGAGATATTTGCTTCAAACGGGAAGAAGAGACTCTACGATAGTTTAAATTGAGCAATATTTAAGAAGCGCCTGAAATCG
>NW_027115673.1:1303303-1304841 GCF_000696795.3 Halyomorpha halys | reverse complement strand
GAGCTACGGACACTTTTGAGATATTTGCTTCAAACGGGAAGAAGAGACTCTACGATAGTTTAAATTGAGCAATATTTAAGAAGCGCCTGAAATCGGGAAACAACCTGAAACCACTCCCACGCCCTCATTGGTAGCCTTACTTATCTCACGACACATATAGGTCACAATCTTACTAAAGGAGATCACAACACAAAAAAGGCAATCCTTCCCGTCCGGATCCACCCCACTAAGACCCCTAGGAAGCGATGGTCCTATATCACATATGAAAGTTTACTTTAAACGGGAAGAGGAGACTTTACGAAAGTTTACTTAAACGTTAAGTTTAAGAAAAATCGATAAATATTTAAAAAGCGCCTGAAATTGGAAAAGGGTAGCAGTATCCTTTAGTAGTACTTCACTTATTCCTGTGGAAGAGATCCACTACCTAGGACTATATCTGGACTAACGAAGAACCTTGAATCATCATACAAGACTGACGAGAAGTTAAACAGCTTGTCGATTCGGATTATTACAAAATTTACTGGAAAACAGTATACTAACTAACAGTATCCAAATAGTTACAAATACTCATTTACATGACCGTAATAAAGCCTTACTCATGGAATTCCTCTATTATTCAATCCTTACAATCCAAAATCCTTTGTAAAAGTTCTTTACTTTGTCACAAATCAACCCATCCATCAGTACCTTAATGTCTCGATGTTGACAATTTTTGCAGAACCAGATACCAATCCTTCCATGATTAACATCCTCACGACCTTATCTCCTTCATTACCTGATTAATCATCCTAGACGTCTGAAAAGAAAATGTCTATAAAAAAAGAATTTTATTTTATAATAAATATTTTATTCGTTATGTGTATAGTGGAATCAATCCATTAAATTAAGATAGAATTGAAGGAAAGTGCGACCTAAAGGCTGTCAGTAAAATTTCAGACTGTAGTTGTAAACTTTTACAGTCCCAGGACAACTTTAACAGCTTTTGCTATAAACTTTAACGATTGGCGACCCATTGTAAAGCGGTCAGTTTTTCTTCTCTGTGAAAAGCATCCTAGATGTGTAATGGCCTAGCTCTCAGTGTTATTATTTTCTTTATCAGTGTCTTCGGTTTATTCTTTTCAATAACTATAATAATATATTGGGTTGTAAAATAAGTTTGTAGCGTTGTTCAATATTTCAATTTAATCATCTGTGTGTTAATAAAATCAAGTTTATACATATTCTTAAAAAGGATTAGTAAAGGTGCTTTTATGCATCAGTTTCAACCGAGATTCCTTATTGTTAAGTGGTATTTTGCTTGCTCAAAGTAGAAGAGAAAAAAAATCATTTTCGTCTCATAATGATTTTTAAGTACCATCCGTAAGTGGTTTGCTAGTTTCAGAACCGGAATTTTGGCCTTGGAACACGCAAAGCTCTGTGGTCCTTCAACTGTTGATGGTGGTCAAATTGAAGCCAACCATTTGATTCAAATTCACAGACAACCCTCTCTCTACGACACGGGATATCCCATAAACGCTTAACATATCTCATGCAAGTGT
>NW_027115673.1:1300844-1303157 GCF_000696795.3 Halyomorpha halys | reverse complement strand
ATATACATTAGCGATTTTTTAGAAATTATTGGAGTTTGGCTGGGATGTGATCTCCCACCTACCCTATTCACCAGACCTATAACTATAGATATAATAAACAAAATTAATAATAATTTTATCAACTCCTCTAATATTTCTCTAATTATTAAAAAGTAATAATTCTTTTATTTTATTTTTTTTTTTTGGTTACAAGAAGAATGATAACCATACATAAAATAAAGTTTTTTATAATAAACTAGGTATCAGAAGTAACATTCCTGTTGCATTCGACAACATAAAAACATTCGTTATGAAGAATGAGTAGGAAGTTATTGTGTTGCATACCAAATTACAGAATTAATTTATTCTTATGAGCATAATGTTTAATTAATTTAACATTTATAAACAAATAAAAAATATTTATATATTTGTTATACATTTACAAGACAAACGGTTTAAACTTCCAATCTATTACAAAAGACCGATTTACATGACTATTATAAGGCCTATCTGGACATGCGGAGTTAAGCTTAGGGTTCCACTAAACCCTCGAATTCCTCCCGAATTCAATCCTCACTGTCCAAAATCCTTAATGCTCCTTACTTTGTCACAAATCAAGTCATCCATCAGGATCTCATTGTGTCGTATGTTGCCGATTTGGTCAGAACCAAATACCAATCCTTTCATGAAAAATTTCCCAACCACCCAAACCCCCTTGTTTATAAACTGGCTTCTCCTTCATTACCTAATAATACTGATAGATATCTGAAAAGACGAAGGCCTCGAGAAATGTTATTGAAGTTCTATCACTGGTTGTTGTATCATCTCACTATATCACCTACAGCAAATTTACTAGTACATATTTTTATAGTTTCAAATAACAATAAATAAATTATAAAAAAAAAAAATCATAGTAAATCATTGTATGCTCATATTAATTGTAATATAAATACAATGGTGTTTGGGGAACCTATCAAAAATATCATAATTTTACAAAAAAGTTTTTGTAATTTTTATTTTGTTTAATTTGCCTGATATATTTCAATGAGTTATTTTAATTATTTATTTTTTGTCACCATGGCATCCATTGTATGATGAAGATATAACTCTGATATATTTTTATTTATTCTTTTATATTGTTAGAATATAAAATAATTGTCTTTTGTTTTTCCAAAAGCAACAAATAAAATTAATTTTCAAAGAGTTCCATTATCTCGCAAATTAAAAAGAAACAAACAGCGGAAATGGCCGACTGAAAGTTCCCTATATGAGCTTTAGAAAAACATGGTAGAGTTTTGAATATTGAATGGGACGAGCCGGTAGCTGAAAATGTATCTTTGAAAAACATTTACATGTTTAATACATATTTAAATAGAATAGAGCAAGCTCTTAGGGAGGGAAAAATGCATGTGATCTAAAAGTTTTTATATTAAATTTTGTAGTTAGGTATAAATAAATCAGATTTTATTCAACCGTATCTTTCTCTTTTTTTTAAGAAATAAAATAAAGATATGTTGTTTATAATAAAAAAACATATTGAATTATTATGAATTATGACTTCAGTCTATAAAAAAATCAACATCAAATAAAGTTTTGTATGTTAATAAAATAGGATAAATGGTATTAAAATAATACAATAGAACTAACCATCATTCAGCCGGGAAGAAAAAAAGGCAGTTATCTCACCCCAATTTTTGATTATTTTAATGAAAACTAGGTATAATTACAAGTAAAAATTTATCAGTCTGCCAAGTATACGTAGGGGGAATAAAATATGACGGCTATTCCAAAACCTTAAAAAACCATTAATTTTTCATTCGGAGCTCTATATCTAAAAAACTACCAACAACACTAGAAAATCTAAGAGAACATTATTTAAAGAAGAGTAAATTTTCTGAAATATTAGCCCTAAAAGAGCTATTTACAACCAATAGTTCTCGAGATATAGCTTTATAAAAATCTTATGAAACATTAGTAGTTAGCTAATTTATTTTGAGAAACCTATATCTCAGGAACTATGTGACGTATAGATGTCTATCAGCACTCAAATTAAAGCTAGTTTAATGGAATATAAAGTAGTTTATGACCTCTACTTTCATAGGAATAGTAGTTTTCATAATATTTGCTAAAATAAATTGATTTATACTTGTTCGGACAATAAGTTTGATTTATGAAAAACTTCATTTCAGAAACAATTGGACGTACAAATGTTTTCCAGCGCTCAAATTAAAGCTAGTTATATTTACTACAAAATAGTTAATTATGTTTATCTTTGTAGGAGTAGTAGTTTTTATGATATTTTACAAAATATACTCACAAAATGTTAATTTCTAG
>NW_027115673.1:1299523-1299891 GCF_000696795.3 Halyomorpha halys | reverse complement strand
TTTTTTTTTCGGCAAATTGTAGCGTGGCCACTGAAGGCCTATTGTACGCCGTCCCTCCTCTGCTCAGAGCAGGCCAATTGCCTTTGCGAATCGGGAAATTGTGTACGGATCCCCTGTTTCGCAAAGTTTGAGTTCCAAGATACGATTCTTACCGAAGATAAGGAATTGTGTACTTGCTACTGCATCGCACCAACAAATGATGTGGTAAGCTGTCTCATCATCTCACGTTTAGAGATGCTTATTCAACTTACAGTGTACCGTATACAGTTCTATGTATCGAGGCATTATCCATTATTACAACAATTTGTCGTTTATTAAGGTTTTTCGCCTTTAAGGTCTCGATACCTGGTCAGGGTAGGAGCCTTTCG
>NW_027115673.1:1298150-1298958 GCF_000696795.3 Halyomorpha halys | reverse complement strand
CCCCCCCCCAATAACATCATCTATCATTGTATATAAACACCTTGTTTCTTGATATAAGTAATATACTATCATATTACCCAATATAGGTGTAAAAGGAGTGGTCTCAGATCCCTTCCAAGCGAAAAGTTGTTTTTCTGCTTATTCCTACATTTGAAGCATATGCCGTCAAATTAAGTACAATTTCCATTAACCACAGATTAAAGATCAAAGATTGTGATCAATCTTCAATCAAGCTGGTTTCATGATAATTTTCACCACACCCAATGCAATTATCTGATTTATTTTCCTTGTCTTCACTGAGCGAGAGATCACGTAATATCGGTACCTCTTTCTCTAAACTATTAAAAATCCTGTCTAATAGCTTTTCGTTTTCTTGTTGTGAATAATTTATCAATCCTTTTTTTTTCTCCTTGACCTTTGTCACGTGTTCAATCACCATAGTCTGGTGTAACTGATGTTTATAAAGATCGGTTCTCTTTATCGAGTTGACTGTATTTATTTGATATAAAAATGAATAAAACATAGTAAAAGCCTCTATTCATCACGATTTAAATGCCACAATTGATTAGAAATGTTTAGCCAAAGTGTTTACAATGTAATTTAGTTATGTTAGTATACAATTTTCATTATTGATTACACGTATCAATGAATGATTTGGTAGTTTACTCGGTTTTGATTTATCTTGAAGACTTGTTCTTCGATTACGTTTTATTCCCTCATCATGATTGTGTCCCTCTGCCTGGTTGTGTTGAAGAAATTACTCACTCCTCCTTTGCAGTTAATCGAAGCCAAATAGTATGTCTCTGTG
>NW_027115673.1:1295139-1297665 GCF_000696795.3 Halyomorpha halys | reverse complement strand
GGTTGTATTGTAAAATAAAATGTCAATTGGCTATCTGAAATGAATTAACCCTATTTAAGACATTTACATTTTTAAAATAAAACGATAGATTGATATAATAATAACAAACTGGACGATTAAAGCTGTATTTACCTGGCTACATTATCTGAACTTATAAATAAAAATTATATATATAAAATTAGAACATGAGATAAAATGACAAAAAAAAAAGACATATTTATGTAAGCTTGCATGGATATTTATTATATACCAGTATGTGGAAGATTGATAATCGAAGGCTTCGATGTAAAGAAGGAAGTTTTACGAATGTATCCAAAATGAGGTAGCTCGAACAACAAAGGATTTTTCAAAAGAAGAACTTCTATGGGAAGGGATGAACAGATCGGTAGGTTGGGACCTTGAATTTAACAGGTGGATGAATAAACGCCGGGTGAGGAGGAAAATAATATAGAAAGGTTTTTTGCTTCTTAAAGTTGAAATATAAAAGGGCCAAGAAGGTATTGTTTAGAGATGTGAGAAGGTCTGGCGTAAAATAATGCATTATATAAAATTAATATTTTATGTAAAATATCAAAATAAAACATAAAACTTGCTCTTATTTAAATATAAAAATTGACAAATAGATTATGTATTGTCATTTTATTAAATATTAGTGGGGTGTCTTAATCAAGACATCTATTTTAATCAAAAACTACAATCATTAAATTTTAGTTCATTTTTATGAAATGAAATGGTCTGGCTTCGAGTCTGGCTGCCAGATAATTATTTACTTTGTTAATTTAGCCTAGAGTTAACCCTGTGGGTTCAGAAGCCCTCTGACAGACACACCCAGCATTTATAATTTGGATATCTTTACTTTCAAGAGAAAAACCTGCTGGTTGTAAGCGTTAACGTGGTCAAATCATCTCCTTGCACAATGGTAATATGAAGTGCATCTTTAAGATAAGGCCCCTCGGTACCATCCCCTACACAGTCTATACCGCTGACATTTCAACCAATCTTAACACTATCCTCACCACGTATGCCGATGACACACGATTGCTCGCAGTTAATAATATCCCTTCGTTTTCATCCCAAACTCTCCAACCCCATATCTCAACCCTCGAAGAATTGTGTCGTAATAGAAGGAATAAAATAAATCCCATCAAATAACTTTTATTTTTTGTCGTAAGCCTACTGACTGCCCTGCAGTATCTTTCAATAATGTTGCTCTTACCCCTGTCGAACAGATCCACTACCTTGGGCTGCAAATGGACAAACCAATCCTCACACAAGACTGAAAATACAGGAAACTGCCGGTCAATTTCGACTATTACACCACTTACTAAAAAAACGGTATAAACTTCCAATCTATTACCAAAGACTGATCTACATGACTGTAATAAGGCCTATCTGGACATACGGAGTCGAGCGTTCGTGCTCCACTAAACCTTCGAATTCCTTTCACATCCAATCCTTACAATCCAAAATCCTCAAAGCTCCTTATTTTGTCACAAATAAAGTCATACATAAAGTCAAGCAGTCATACCTTAATGTTCCATACGGAACCTATGTATCCAGATACCATTTAGCCAAGAGAAAATATGATTAGACTAGGTTAATTTTTAATTGGGACCATTGAAGATCGTAAACATTGATGAGTTGCTGTAATTGTATGACCATCGCCCAGTTATGTATGTAAGAAAATTTAGAGTAAATTCACTCAGGTAGATGGTAAGGCAGCCTTTACTTTCACAGCATTATTCTCTCACCTATTCGTTCGTCACTTGCCAGGGAACTACTTTCTGAAGTCTACTCGCACATAAAAGGTTGAATAATTTCTCCGATCCCCAGACAAATATTTCTCATCTATTTCACTTTATTTTAGGAGGCTAGTTATTTTGTTTTACTATTGGCCACAAGAGGACCCAACTTTACTTTACAATACTTTTTTAAATATTGCGTAAGTAGTCTCTTTGTTCCAAAAACTCCAGCATCTATTTTCCATACTGCTTAAGATATCATTGCTACTTTCCATAGAAATGTCTCGCTAAAGCCCAGGATACAACCTTCTGCAGTTCTAGAACCGTGAGGATTTGCAAATTTCTAGTAGACTACATTCACTGGAGAGCATACGTATTAGTATAAGTTACACATAAGTTCAATAGGGATTATTCTTCATGTTACTGACGTCGGTATTTTTTATTTTTATTTTCAGTTTAAAAATTTAAATTATTGATTTAATAAATAATAAAATGGCTCATTATCCGATTTCATTTCAAAAAGTCGAAATTTCAAGCTGCGTAAAAATTCATACCTACTTAGTGGTATAGGACCTTCACTTTCATGTAGTGGCCACACAGCACAACCTTTAATTATAGTTTGAAAATTTTTTAAAATTAGGGAGTGAAAGGTGAATATTTTTGAATGAGTGAAAACATGCTTTTTTGGGATATGGAGAAAAATATCTTTCAAAACTATAATTTTTAATATTATTGTTAGAATATAGTTATTTACTCCCACATTATTAAACATTTTCGAAAAAGG
>NW_027115673.1:1285836-1294461 GCF_000696795.3 Halyomorpha halys | reverse complement strand
ATATCTGTATTCAAGACCTATCTTAGTCCCTTAAGGAGAAAATTAGGTCAGTGTGATCATTAATTTTTCAATATTTAACAATAATATAATAAAAGGACAGATATTCGCAGAGTCTCATGGACTCTAGTTATAATGTAAAATTCCTTTAAAAAAAAAAAAAAGGTGGGATGTCGTTCTGTACATCGTAGATGCCATATATTCATTTTATTCCTCAACAAGTTATTTTGTAAGCTGCATTACAAAATCGGACTCTTAAACAGGTCTGCCTCTTATATAAGATCTATACCTGAATCGCAATCTTAATAAAAGGTGAGCGGACCGCAACTATCTCGATATTTAGTTTGATAATTATTACGATTCGCTCTAATGATCGAGATTATTATTCGATCATAAGTTATGATCGAATAATAATCTTGATAATTATATCGATTCGCTCTAATGATCGAGATTATTATTCGATCATAACTTATGATAACTTTTAAGCAACGTAGCATCATAATTTTCTTGAGTAATGTTTTGAATTAAAATATTTTCATTGTGACGAATTGAATGAATCACAACTGATTCCTAAATTATTTTTTAATTTATTTATTGATACTTACAGCTGTATCAAAAATATATACAACAAGTAAATTTGATTTTAGTAATACAATACCATGGGTTTTATAGACATGTCGAGAAACTACCCATTGATAGAACTCCTGTAACATTTCTATAGTTGAAGATCTCAAGACCATATTCTTTTCATACGCCTGGGAGGATTATCAGGCAATGAAGGAGAAATCAGGGTTATATATATTTCGTTTAATATTTATGATTTTTACATGTTATGGCAATGAACCATAGATGTTGCCTTCTGGATGAGCCACATCTGTTGTACTTTGCTACATAAAAAATAAATTTAGTTGACCAGTCAGAGAGGTAATGCTTAAAATCAAAGAATGAAAAATCACTGTCATATTGTTTCACTGTTTTGATAATAAATATCACGATAAGAAACAGTCAAGGCGAAATAAGCCATAAGAAATTTATAGTTGAGTGTATCAATAAAACGGCCTTATGATATATTAATGTGTTGATAGTATTTGAAATTATTTTCTAAGATAACATGCCTTTGATAACTCTACTTATGTTTAATTTTTACTCTTTGATTAAAACGCTTTACCTCAATTAGAAGTAAGCTCTCAAATATACAATTTTTATATTAATAGATTATTGATTCAGGGTATGTAATTAATTGTAGGATTTTGGTTCGGGTGGCGGTCCAAAAAGTTACAAGAATAGCTCAATAAAACATTTATTAGTCACGAACGTTTCGTCCCACTTCTTCAGCTGAATCCAATATCACAATAATCCAATAGGGTAGAGAAACGTATATCTGGAAAATTGTTCTACGTATAGAATTTTCATATTTTTCCGTAGATTTATTGTTAAGAAGATATGACAAGTCCTTGTTCATATTACGAAAGCACTTTTGAAATATTCTATTATTTATTTATTTCTCTTGATAATAAATGTACTTTTTAAGCATATACTGAAAATATAGCAAAAATATTAAGCATGAACCTTCAATAAAACAAATATATATTATTATTTTAAATCAATTAACCTTTATTAATTACCTCGATATTGCAAAACTGAAACACAATTAGTATAATCAACATTAGATAGTTACACTATTCAATATTCACTTACATTACACTACCCAGATATATCTGTACGGATATCTGATAACATGGATCAAGAGAACTAGCATAGTACAACATCCTGAGAGCAACCCCTTGATTAGTACATAATATGTGAACATTGTTCTCTCGCGATATCAATCTAATTGCTATGTTTGCATTCCTATTCCTGCTGTTCAGACCACCGTAAATATTGTTATCAGTTTTTACAAAATCAGTAATTATGATTGTCCTCTACTCAACAACATAATGAGACTACACAAAGATTTAAAGTAATACAAAGAGTATACATTTGTGATCGGGAGAGATCGGCCACGCTCGACTGTATCCGATTTTCCATTCTCGTAACTGTTATTTCTATTTCTCTATTTTTCACCTTCAGTTAATTGTCGAATTCTTTCTTAGTTCATTTTTATACGTCCCTTATTATTTTTAATTATGCAAAATGGTTGATTATTTCAAATAAACACAACTAAAGGTACAGCAGAAGAGCAACTAAGGTCCATTTAACTATTTTGATGAAGATAAGACTTAGCTGATGTTAAAGACAACTCGATTTTACATTAATACACAGAGTTTGATCAAATTGTTAAATTTATGGGAAATCGATGCTTAAAATCGATTATATAAAGTGGCATTCGGTTAAGTCGATTTTATCGAAAGAGGTGCAGCAAAATCACATTAGGTGCCTAAATTATGCTATGTCAGTCTCGTTTATGAGCTAAACTGCTCACACACACCATTTTGAGAGACGTCGTTACTTGGAAACTGGGGATCTCAAAACGTGCATTTCCGTTGAAAAATTAATTTCAAAAATGATCACAATACTTCCCCTGACTTTATATATTCCATATATCGGTGAGTAAAAGTAAAAATGGACAGTTTTAATATTTCTTTCCTATATTTATAATTTCCTTGTCTTCTAAGTACACAAAATGTATAGTTTCAGGAGACAGTTGTAATTGGATCTATACGTTTCAAAGTTCTTTAAATTCAAATTAACATATTTTCAGCCAATAATCAGTTTGTATGTCTCAGATACGGTTTTTTGTCATTCCAACTGGCACAGGATGTGTACCAAATATACTCTCTGTATGCGTTAGTGAGGTGATCGAGGATAGCAGAGAAAAAAGAATAATATAAAATTATATTTGAATATAACTCAAAGAGTACTCATTCAATTCTAAATTACTTACATGAAATGTCAAGAGAAAGAATATTTTTAGTTATTAAAAATTTAAATGGAAAAAATTAATGAGTTTCAACTTTAACTGTGAAGTTTTAGTAGGGCATAGATGCCTAATTTTCAAAAACCCTTCCTCTAAAATACCTTTAATTTGGTTTATATAAAAAAATTAACCATTTTTAATTTTTAACTGCATAAATATAAATAATGAAAGAATTTGATAATTGACTTGAGGAGAAAATCGATGTTTTTTCTGTTTCCTTGGTTGTTATAGCAATAGTAAAAGTTTACAGTTAACTAGCTAGGAATGAAATATATAGTAAGGGAAAGTATTTCCAGCCTAAATAATAAAGAAATTGCTGAAGTAATGCACTATACATGCAAAGCTACTGCAAACGATCTTTTTAATTTACAAAGCACCCAAAGCTTGAGGACGTCTGTATTTACTTATAAAAGAGTTTTATTGAAACCAATAACTGATCAGAAACCCTAATACATGCCTTTTCACTAAAATATCAACTTCCAAAGAAAATTAATATTGAACCATATTATATATTCGTAAAATGATTTGATTCTGATCTATTTTTCGCGTGCTTCCATGTTTATAGTAATGCTCCTCATGTTCAAGCTACAAGTGTAATGCTATTCTTTTCAAAATATATGACTGTAACATGATATATCTAATTTATTATTCCTTGTTTCAGTTAGGTATATGAATGTGTGTGAGTATATATACAAATATTGTTATTAATCAGTCAAACATAAAGAATTTGTTTATTAAAGTTTTAAATTATAATATGGTAACGAAAATAGAATACATAGTGTATCCTCTCACACCAAATTGGCTCATATAAACAGTCTTGAATTTTTTTTTTATTTCAGTATGGATTGAACATAAAACATATATTTATGCATGTTCTCGTTCCATTTAATTTTTAATTAATAATAATTATAATAATTAAATTATACTGGTAACAAGATAAGGTGATAGTTTTCGTAAAATAATTTAGATCACTCTCCATGTCTTTTACTGAAAATCTCTCTCTCTCTCTCTCTCTCTCTCTCTCTCTCTCTCTCTCTCTCTCTCTCTCTCCCCCCTCCCTTCCTCCCTCCCTCCAGTATGAGTCAGTTCTGATGATAGCTTTATTATATGTATAATACACTCTTATAGAGAATTGGAATTATGGATTATGCATTGGATTATGCAAACAACAATTGTTGAAAAACGTAAAAAAAAAAATGTATATTTACTTTTAGCCGCCAGAACACCCATCCTCCTACCGTCCTATCTCTCTATTACTGATCATGGGAAAAATCCTCGAAAAACTTATTTTGAAACGCCTATACCCCATCCTAGATTCCAATCATATAATCCCAGAACACCAGTTTGAATTCCGAACATCCCACTCCACTATCCAGCAATGTCATCGTGTGGTGGACGTTGTCTTGTCTTCTTTGGAGCGCGGAATGCGGGAATCTTTTTCGATATAGAGCAGGCTTTTGATCGAATCTGGCACCCGGGACTGCTTTACAAACTCCGTAAATTCTTACCTCCTACATATTTTCTCATCATCCGTTCCTTTCGTACTAATAGATTATTCCAAGTAAACCACAATGGTTCCTATTCATCCCTCTATTTTCAATCCGCTGGTGTTCCTCAAGGTAGTATTCTCGGTCCCATCATCTACACCGTTTATACAGCTGACATCCCAACAACTCCTAACACTATCCTTACCACGTGTGCTCACAGTTAGTAATAACCCTTTGATTGCATCCCAAACTCTCCAGTCCCATATCACAATCCTCGAAGAATGGTGTCGAAATTGGAGGATAAAAATAAATCCCAACAAATCCCATTAAATCACATTTACTCTTCGTCGTAAACCAACCGACTGCCCTACAGTAAGTATACTTTAATAATGTGGCTCTTACTCCTGTAGAACAGATTCGTTATCTTGGACTACATCTTGACAAACGACTAACCTGGAATCCTCACACGAGACTGAAAAGACAGGAAACGCAGATTCTGACTATTACAGCACTTACTAGACAAACGGTCTAAGCTTCCAACTCATTACAAAAGACTGGTCTACATGTTGTCATCAGCATTGAGTTTAATTATTGTTAATAAGGCCCATCTGGATATACGGAGTTGAGCTTTGGGGCTCCACTAATCCTTACAATCCAAAATCCTTCGTAAAATCCTCAATGCTCCTTACTTTGTCACAAATAAAACCATCCATATCACCATCAAGACCTAAATGTTCCTTACGTAACCGATCTAGCCCGAACCCGATATTATTCCTTCCATAATAAACTCCCTAATCACCCAAACCCACTATTTTCTAACCTTGCTTCCTCTTCCATTCCTGGCAATCCTCCGAGGCGCCTGAAAAGAAGATGGCCTCTTGACCTGTTGTAAACTGTTTTTAGAGTTCTACTACTGGGTAGTTTCTCTACATCCTGTATCAGATCATTATGTCATTATGATCAAATTTACTTGTTGTATTTTTTATACAGTTGTAAATATCAATAAATAAATTTAAAAAAAAATTACTTTCGCCACGTGACCTTGTTAGAAATAATTCCAATTAAAAAATATTTAAAAAAAAAAATATATAATGAGTGAAATAAATAAAAGAAGTATCCTAGTTAGATTGTCCCAACTAAAAAAAATATTTCCACCATCCTCAAATACTTATTTTTTTTCCACTAAAAAAGATGTATATGCGTTTCTCTAACAAATTCATCCATACATTTTGGTAAATAAAGAAATCGTATTTTAAAAGCTCAAATTCTGGAACATTCTCACCTCCTTTTTTACACTATTACTGTTGATGTCAAATAAACATGTGTCCGTGTGTATTTTAAAACTCAAAGTACAAGCATTATTAGAGAATTTTGTTATTTTATGAATTTCGAGAAAAATAAGTCCTTTATTAAAAAAGTAATTTATTTTTGAGAAGAGTATTAAATATTAATGCTAAATGAGCTGCTGTAAGTAGCGAAATCAGCTTTGGAAGGCTTGGAGCTTCCATCGTTTAAGGCAGCACTAAGCCCTATGTTAAGCCGGGAAACAAACTGGCCAAGTTGCCTCCAGTAGTTCATCAGGAGCTTGATGGACTTAGACAAGTCCAGTCACTTCGCCGAGGTTGCTGTATTATTGATATTGGGTTCTTGGATCTATTGATTCAAGGCTAGTATACTAAGTATGCTCCTACTTTTCATTTGCAGTATGTTCTAAGTCAAAACCGAAATCTGGTGTGCGCATCACACAATTTCACTAACCACTTTAGGATGAAATTAATTCCTATACATTTAAAAACAGCTATTTCTTTAATAACAGGATGACAATCCCCTTACTATATATTTTATGTAGGTAAATGAAACTAAATTCCCATCATTATACCAAATACACCATAATTATCCAAAAAAAAAATATGTTCAAAAGAAAAATCAGAGAACATCAATTATACAGTACATTTTAAAACATACATGGAATTTAAACCAACATTATGCAGAGATTTTAACTAAAATAAATTTATGAAAAATAAGGGAAAAATTTTTGTTACTATTTACAATTAATTTTAATAATTGGAATAAATATTTAGAAAATACTACCAGAATGCAATTCGAACTAAATTAATAAAAAGTCTGACCTGAGTGTATGGAAGGTTCTAATAGTTATATGATAGTTGATAGTGTTGTTTAATCAAAAATTACGTTCTGATATCCTAGATATATTGATCACCTCCCAAATTTCCTGCTCCCGGACCATTATCGAATCTATAGATGACTTTTCCTCAGACCACAATCTAGTTATCCTTTCCTTACATTCGAGCTTCGTTCCTAAGCCCTCTCCTCCCACATTGGTTAAAGGATCAGTTGACTGCGACAAATTTTGTAATGATTAGGAAAACTAACTGGAAAAACGCAGAGCAAGAGCGAAGTGGTACAGGACTACATATCCAACAGATAAAACATATTATACTGCATTGACAAACAAATTCAAAACAGAACTTAAAAAATTCAAAATACCAAATTTAACTAACTTAACTCAAAACCTCACGAGTACTGACAAATCTTTATGGACGACCACTAAGAAGCTTCTCAACTTAAAAGTTATAATCACTCTCTTCTTACTGAATCACAAACATGGAGAAAATCGGACGAAGAAAAACTCAGGTATTCGGTCAGCATCTTCCTAAAACATTTGAGCCACACCCTGACATCCTTAATCCAACCCAGATCGAATTTAATCGAATTAAAAAAAAAACCTAGAGACATCGATATTCCACTCCAAATGACCCTTCCACCTAAAGCATTTCATCCTTCAGAGACACCCAACATCATTCAGAAGTTACCTTCCCGCAAAGAACCCCGTTATGAGCTAATTACATCCCATATTCTGAAACATCTTCCTCAAAAATCTGCCCTACATCTGCAATGCTGTACTCAGATCCACATATTTTCCTGACCCATGGAAATTATCCATAATCAAAGTGATTCCTAAATCTCAAAAACCGCATGAATGCCTATCCTCCTAGCGTCCTATCTTTCTGTGATCTATCATGGGAAAAATCCTTAGGCAACTCATCTTGAAACGCCTGTACCCCATCCTTGATTCCATCCACATAATCCCAGACCACCGGTTTGGATTCCGAACATCCCACCCCACTATCCAGCAATGCCATCGTGTGTTTGACGTTGTCTCGTCTTCATTGGAGCGCGAAATGTATTTCTCGGGACTCTTTCTTGATATAGAATAGGCTTTTGATCGAGTCTGGCACCCAGGACTGCTATACAAGATCCGTATTTTTTTTTTTTCGGCCAAGACTTCCATTGGAGTCCTATACTGCCTAACAATGGTTGGGGGTCTAAGTTTTTCATTTTGTGGGACTACATACTTCCTCATTATCCGTTCTTAACTCTCCGACAGATTATTTCAGGTAAATCATAACAGTCATTATTCATCTCTGTTCCGTCAGTCTGCTGGCGTACCTCAGGGTAGTATCCTTGGTCCTATCCTATAATCAGTTTTTACAGCTGACATCCCTCTATTCTCACCACGTATGCCAATGACACATGTCTATTGTCAGTGAACAATGACCCTTTCATTGTATCCCAAACCCTCCAATCCCACATTGGCCACTTGAAGAATGGTGCCAAAACTGGAGGATTAAAATAAATTCCAATAAATGCCACTAAATCACATTTACCCTTCATCATAAACCCATGACCTCATGCCCTACAGTATCCTTTAATAATACCCCTCTTATTCCTGTCAAACAGATCCGTTACTTAGGATTACCATCTGCACAAACGACTGACATGGAATCCTCATACAAGACTTAAAAGACAGGAGACCTATTACAACATTGACCAGATAAACGGTCTAAACTGCCAGTCCATTACAAAAGACTGATCTACATGATTATTATAAGGCCTATCTGGACATACGGAGTTGAGCTTTGGAGCTTCACTAAACCATCAAATTCCTCCCGAATCCAATGCTTACAGTATAAAATCGTGAAATCTTTTATTCTCCTTACTTTGTCAGGAATCAAGTAATCCATATCACATGTTACCGATTTGGCCAGAACCGGATACCAATCCTTCCATGATTAAATACCCAACCACCCAAATCCATTTGTTTTTAACCTGGCTTCTCCTTCATTACCTAATAATCCTCCTAGGCGTCTGAAAAGAAGATGGCCTCGAGATCTTCTCCACTAGAAATGTTATTGCAGTTCT
>NW_027115673.1:1276583-1280001 GCF_000696795.3 Halyomorpha halys | reverse complement strand
TTGATGCTCCTTATTACGTCACAAATAAACACATTCACAAAGACCTTAACATACCATTCGTTGCAGATTTGACCCAAAACAGATATGCGTCTTTTCATTCATAACTCCTTAACCATCCTAACCCATGAATTCTTAATCTTTCATCCTTAACAATCCCTGATAAACTTCCGAGGTGTCTGAAAAGAAGATGGCCACGGGACCCTCTAATTTAAATTAACGCTTGAAGGTTAATTTAAATTAGAAGGCTTTGAGGATTTTACGAAGGATTTTAGATTGTAAGGATTGGAACGAGAGGAATTCGAAGGTTTAGTCCCAAAGCTCAACTCCGTATGTAGATGGGCCTTATTATTGTCATGTAGATCAGTCTTTTGTAATGAGTTGGAAGTTTAGACCGTTTGTCTAGTAAATTCTGTAATAATCAGAATCGGCGTGCAGTTTCCTGTCTTTTCAGTCTTGTGTGAGGATTCCAGGTTAGTCGTTGGTCAAGGTGTAGTCCAAGATAAAGGATCTGTTCTACAGGGGTAAGAGCCATCTTATTAAAGTATACTGTAGGGCAGTCGGCAGGTTTACGACGAAGAGTAAAGGTGATTTGATGGGCCTTATTGTTATCCTCCAATTTCTGCACCATTATTTGAGGGTTGTGATATGGGACTGGAAATTTTGGGATACAATCAAAAGGTTATTGTTAACTGTAAGCACAAATGTGTCATCAGCATACGTGGTAAAGATAGTGTTAGGAGTTGTTGGGATGTCAGCTGTATAGACGTGTAGAAGATGGGACCGAGGATTCTACCTTGAGGAACACCAGCAGATTGAAAATAGAGGGATGAATAAGAACCATTATGGTTTACTTGGTATAATCTATCTTGAAAATTTAAGTTTAATATTTATAATGATGTCTGTACATTTGAAGCAGATATTATTCTTCATTGGCTAGGCTGTAAATATCCCAAAACTCAAAAAAACGTATTCATTTATTGAGTTTATATGGTGCAAAACAATCCTACCTTCACTGGTCTAATAAGTATGCAAGGGAACAAAAGAGAATCATATTTCATTATAAATTTTACTGATGTTTAATCTGAGTAAATACGATTAATTATTTTTCTTATTTCATAATCAATAATTACAAACTTTATTTTAACCAAGTGCTCAAAATTCCCTCCACCCTTTCTTGTACACACTCTACTTCTTCTGAAAACATCTTCCACTCTCCTTATTTACTTATATATCGTTCCCGTTCATTTCCTCATAGTTGAGAATAATCTTATTCCCCAAATAAAAATAAAAAATTGAAATTGAAATAGAAACTAAGATAATTTTTAATTAAGTTAGACTCTCTTTTGATTTTTTTTTTTTTTTTTAATTTAGCTTCCTTGCATCCTTGGTTGTCCAATGAAATAATTTGAAAAAAAAAAATGAAAACATTTATCGGCATTAATTATACTTAATTTATATAATGATAGGAATGGATGTAATATATTATCTAGTATTACATTTGATGTAAATAGAGAGTTGTCCATAAAGCAACCAGTGACAGAAGAACAGGATGAACCTAGAGACAGTTTGGCAAACTTTCCTCGCGGATGTTGAGCTCAAGTTTGCTTTTTGTTTCGCCTTTTAGTTGACCTTTCAGCAACACTTAAGTCTCTCCTTTTTTTTCTTTCTTTTTTTTATCTTTTTTTTTTACTCTTCAGAGTTGAAGAGGTTTTTTTCTTTAGTTGAGTGTACTTTTCTAAAGTGTTCTTATTTTTTCTATTCCATTTCAGTTGTGTTTGTTTATATTGTGTATATGTACATCTATTTTCTTTTAATTATTTTGAATAATTTACTATCGACAGTTTACTTTTCAAGATACAAAAAGTTCAAATAGAGAAAAACTCTAATGTGTTTCAACCTCTCGCTCCTGATGCAATGGATTACAAAAGGTGAATAACAATCAAATCCGCTATATAATCAAGCTGGCAGTACATAAAAGGTGTTTAGACTGGGCTATCGTGACAGTAAACCGGAACGGTTAGCCTGTGCCTGACCGCAGTCGGCATTCCCGTGTGCCCTTAGGTACTGGTACTGGTACGGGCATAGGTCGAGGGTTAATGGCTAAATTTAATAAAGATTAACTAAATTATCTAGGATGATCCAAATTAATTAAGATTATGGCCTCAGGGGCTCTCAGCTCTTGTTATCCGATTGGGCAAACATTTGCATTACTCTGATTAGTTAACCCTTTAAAGTACCGCTGCTACTACTTTTGTCTTTTTTTAAAAAAAATAAAAATAGTTTTAAAAATTGCATAAACTGTAATTAATGTATATATAGTATTATTGAAAACAAGCTGAAATATACACGATGTATACTGATTATTATACCCACATAACGGTCAAGACATTCAGATCAACTTATATTAAAAAATAGAATGGTACATACAGATTTAAAACATAGTTCTTACAAACTAGCAAGCAATGTCTTACTGCTAAGTTCTTAATTAGTCTCTTAATTCTCAATGAACGAATAATGAATATTTATAATAATAAACAATCAAGTACATGGAGCTACATATAAAGAAATAAAAAGAAGACGGGATTAGAAATGTTAGACTGGAAGGAATTCGTTCAGTCATATTTATGCAGGTCGGAGAGAACCTACCGAATAGAATATCTATAACAAGTGGGATTAATAATGTAATAATTAATATTAGCCAATGAATTTTATGAATGTGCGATTATGTAACTGTATAATAATAATAAATGTCCTTTATCTTAAATCAAACCCTATCCTGATAAAATTTGACAAAGGTATAATAGCCTGCAATTGTGTGATATTGTCAATAAGGTAGGAAATTTATGTTTTCCGAATGTTTTTAAAAGTAATTTATAACGAGTGGAATGTAATTAAAATTTATTAGATACACAATTTTGATCCAAATTACTCTCAACTTTTATTTTCAAAAGCTCTCCACCGTTTCGGCCCTCAGGCCATTTTCAAGGAGACAACCTATAAAATTTTTTGTATTTGTATTAATTACATTATTTCCTTAACTACATACTGATATTTCTGGCTATGCCTTAAATGTTGATGTCATGTTTTTTTTTAAATCTTATCTGCAGGCTAATTGCCCATGTCACATCATTATAATAAATTAAATATTAAAATAACATCATAACAACTTCAAAAATTATTTTTAAATTGATAACTTACATGACTTTTTATATCTTAATTTTTTTTTTAATTATTTATTTAATGTAATTTACAACTGTTCAAAATAATACAATAGGTAAATATGCAGTATGTTTCATATACACCTGAAAATCTTGGGAAGGAGCCACCCGTTGGTGGTACTTCAAACATTAATTTAAATTAGAAGGTCCCGTGGCCATCTTCTTTTCAGACGCCTCGGAGGATTATCAGGGATTGTTAA
>NW_027115673.1:1274105-1276233 GCF_000696795.3 Halyomorpha halys | reverse complement strand
TATAACGAGTGGAATGTAATTAAAATTTATTAGATACACAATTTTGATCCAAATTACTCTCAACTTTTATTTTCAAAAGCTCTCCACCGTTTCGGGCCTCAGGCCATTTTCAAGGAGGCAACCTATAAATATTGTTGTATTTGTATTAATTACATTATTTCCTTAACTACATACTGATATCTCTGGCTATACCTTAAATATTGATGTCTTGTTTTTAAATCTTATCTGCGGGCTAATTGCCCATGTCACATCATTAAAATAAATTAAATATTAAAATAACATCATAACAACTTCAAAAATTGTTTTTAAATTGATTACTTACTTACATGACTTTTTATATCTTAATTTTTTTTTAATTATTTATTTAATGTAATTTACAACTGTTCAAAATAATATAATAGGTAAATATGTAGTATGATTCATATACACTTGAAAATCTTGGGAAGGAGCCTCCCGTTGGTGGTACTTTAAACATTAATTTAAATTAGAAGGTCCCGTGGCCATCTTCTTTTCAGACGCCTCGGAGGATTATCAGGGATTGTTAAGGATGAAAGATTAAGAATTCATGGGTTAGGATGGTTAAGGAGTTATGAATGAAAAGACGCATATCTGTTTTGGGTCAAATCTGCAACGAATGGTATGTTAAGGTCTTTGTGAATGACTTTATTTGTGACGTAATAAGGAGCATCATGGATTTTACGTAGGATTTTGGATTGTAATGATTGGATGCGGGAAGAATTTGATGGTTTGGTGGAGCCCCAGAGCTCAATTTCATATGTCCAAATTGGTCTGATTATTGTAGTGCATACTAATTTTTTGTAGTAAATATATCTTAAATTTAAAAACTTTTTTACACCAATAATCTTCTCTTTTTCATTTAAAACTATCATTTATAACAGAACATACCTTCAACAGATTAGGACTCTGCTATCACCTTATCATTAAAAATATATTTTTTAAAATTAATTACAATTTAATTAACATTCAATTTTAATTTACTTGCGTATAACTTAACATTTCTTAAATTTAACATACATATTCTCCCTCTCTATTTTATTTTTTCACATATTTACTCACCTTTACATGCTTTTATATGTGTATATATATCATATATATACATCTGTACAATTTAAGGATTTGTACATTTATCTATTAACCAACTTTTTTTTATATAATTACATATTTATTTTGCTTAAAATTGCAGAATAATGGTTGTTTTGTCCTTTAGATTCTGATTTGAAATTTACTGTATAATTTATATTTTCTGAGATATAAATTGATTCTAATATTTTTCTTCTAAAATTATTATTTTCTTTATGAATGGCCTTGACATTTTCAAAATCAAGATCATGATTATTTTGAACAACATATTGGTACAACATTGCTGTTTTTTTTTTTTTTGGGTCCTATTGCATATTTTTTATATCATTCCTATGTTGATACATCCTGTCTTTCATATATTGTTTAGTTTCACCAGTTTCACAAAACAATATATGAAAGAGAGGAGGGCTGGAACGTAGGAGAGCTTTTGAAAAAAGTTGGGAGTAATTTGGATCAAAATTGTGTATGTTATTAATGAAATAAACCTCTCTCAAATAATCATTAATCTAGTAATTAAAATTGTTAGTTTGATATATCCTCGAGAATAGACAGAACGGCTGAAACGTAGGAGTTGCAAAATAATAAAGAAGCGTGAGCAGATAGGCTACTATTGCATCACACTTTTGAGACTATTGCTTAGTCTTATTATAACTAATAAACAAACCTATCTCAAACGAGATATTTCATTATATATAATTTAATAATAATATGAACCCTTACGACTCATGAATGGTCAAGGGTTCAGTACTTTGTAAAGAAGTACTATTTTTAGAACAACGGTCATACAAAGAGGTAACTCAACTGCTAGATTTTCCCCCAGGAGGGCCCCTAGAACCCACAGGGGTGACTCACGGCTAATAATCTAGAGAAACAGAATAATTATCTACTACAGTGAGATTCAAACCCGGGCCTTTGAAGCTATTGACGCCTCCATCAAATAAATATAACTAAACCAAATTAAATAGTGTTGTGTCTATAGAACGTCGTGACAAGGCTAGTTTATTTTCCTAAAATTATAACAGAGCCT
>NW_027115673.1:1273416-1274055 GCF_000696795.3 Halyomorpha halys | reverse complement strand
GAGATTCAAACCCGGGCCTTTGAAGCTATTGATGCCCCCATTGAATAAATAAAACTAAACCAAATTAAATAGTGTTGTGTCTATAGAACGTCGTGACAAGGCTAGTTTATTTTCCTAAAATTATAACAGAGCCTACTTCCATCCGGGATCCTAGCTGTTGATTCAGAGCGGTGACATAGAGAAGTGTCTCATAACTAATTGATAAAGTTGCTAAGTACCCGTAGGACTTAAACTGTCTCCTTGGACAAATGTTACAAAGTCTCTTGCTTAGTCTTGTTTAACTTACCTGTCTTATACAGTTCTCTGTTTCCTCCTGTCACCTGCTTCCAGAAAGCCCTCTGTGGAATTACTAACAAGAAATAAAACAAATGAATGGCATGAGCCACGATTTTGAAGGCAATCAGTATTTCCAGCAAAATGGTCCATTGTTTCCTTACAAAATTATATATTGTTATTCTGTCTAACAACATAATCTCGATTTAAATTAATTGTCTTAAATGAGTGGCTATTATCTTCAAAAATTAAAATAGTTAAATACGGTGTCCTCAACAAAGAGCTTTCGATAATTTCGTTACCTTATCGATTATTTTTCGATAACTTCAATTACATTATCGACTACTTTTCGATTACTTTCATTAC
>NW_027115673.1:1267446-1272791 GCF_000696795.3 Halyomorpha halys | reverse complement strand
CTCAACAAAGAGCTTTCGATAATTTCGTTACCTTATCGATTATTTTTCGATAACTTCAATTACATTATCGACTACTTTTCGATTACTTTCATTACCTTTCGACAACTTAGATTGCCTTACTTCGAAAGTTTCTCCACATGCATTTATCATTCCATAATAATATTACATCAAATTTGCTAGATGTATTTTTAGGTAAATAAATTCATGTTATTTTTCAATTTCGAAACTGCTTGGCTCGCACCTTCTATCGAAAAACTTAAAAATTAGAATTTACAAAACTATTATTCCTCCCACTGTTCTTTATGGATGTGAGACGTGGCCTCTTACCCTAAGAGATGAACAGCGTCTTAGGGTTTCCAAAAATAAAGTATTAAACAAAATATTCGGACCGAAAAAGGAAAATTAATGGGAGAATTTAGAAGATTACACGACGCTGAATTAAGGGACCTACACCCGGTAACTATAATTGAAGTTATAGCATTACGGCATTAGTAATGAGCGGATCCCTAAAATGTTAATAAATACTGAACCAACCGATAAACGTCCAAGGGGTAGACCAAAACGTAGATGGGAGGATTAAGTTAAAACTGATTTAGTGGAATTGTATTTGGAGGAGCATCACTGAAAAGATGTACGCCGAAAGCATTTGGTGGTGTCGGCATCGAACCTTCGGGTTCGTTAGACCTTTATTATTATTTTTTATTCGGTTTTTCTTGCTATGTTGGGTTGGGTATCTGAGTATACCTAGAAGTCCAACCACTTTCATATTTTGTTTATTTATTTTTTCAAATATTTAAAACCTTTCGCACTATACGTGCTGTGTCTAAGAGAACCGACTGTTAAGCTTCTCTTAGTGCATCAATATGCACTCCCAAACCATTCATGCCTGCCACTGTGGATTTTGGTACGAGGCCATTAGTGGGTATTATGATTGGAGTTGTGGTAACTCCCTCCAAGTGATATAGTCCCTTCAATTCAATCGCCAATTCTTGATATTTCCTTAGTTTTTCTCCTAAAGTAGCGCTTATATTATTATAATCTGAAATTTCGACATCAATAAGTTACGCTTTCTTTTCCTTAGATCTAGAAGGAGAATATCTGGTTTATTATGGTGTACTGTATGGTCCGTAATTATTGATTCATCCCAATAGAGCTTGAGAGGACCTTTTTGGAGGAGTCTATTCGGGTGGTACTTGTAGCATGAGCTCTTATCATCAATTAATGTGTACTTCACTGCGAGGGCCTGATGCAAAATTTTGCCAACATTATTGTGCCACTGTAAATATTCAGTATCAGCCAACACTACACATCCACCTGTGATATATTGGATTGATTTCAGCGCCGAGCATAATCAACACGGTGCTGTTGCGTCCTTTAGCACATGCCTCCTGTATGATCTGATGACAATAACCATTTTATTATTATTATTATTTTTGGTAAATACACTTGTAAATACCATATCAATAAATAAATTGGAAAAAAAAACTTCATAAAAATTTTCGTTTTTGAAATACAGTTACCTATAAGTCAATATTAATAGTATCTATAACATTATATCTCAAAATAACAATCCATGAAAACCTGTTCAGAATATTTACAAAATACGATTTTATACAAAGTTTAAATCGTTGCTAATGCTGGCGAATATTCGGATGACTTTAGTTTTGTATATTAGAGAATTTTTTTTATCTTTTAAATGAATAGCAATAATCTTCCTGGAGATGTATAGTTTTCAATTTAAAAAAATTCGACACATAAAGGTCTCTAGGGTATCGAAAAATTTAGAAATTATTTACATATAATAATGAAGAATATGATATAAATAAAACCTTAAATAAGAATTATAGAATTTTTTGAAACTGCTATTTTAAAATTTTGCGTCATGTACCTCATCAAAGCCACCAAAAAATAAACAATAAATAAAAATTAATTAAATGAAACTAAATAAGAGAGTACATGATAATTTATAATGTAAGGTAAGAAAAAAATGAAGGTGTAGTAATAAATTAAGTATTAGCGAATATGATAAAGAAATATTTTGATTGTCGGTTGTGACATTAACGGGAAAAGGTGATAATTGGATAAAGATGCCTTCGGAAATAATTTCTTGTCATAGTTTCGGATTGTAGTTAGTACAAAAGTATTGTCAAAAACGAAAGATTGATCTAAGAATAAGGAGTGTTCAGAAAGTTTAGAAGCAAAAGAGTTGCGGTAGAAAATAGAATATTTATGTTATGTGATGTGGTCTTGCAGAAGATTTTTTTTTATGTCTTCGATGGAAGACGAATTTCAGCTGGGAGTGAACAAGGGATCCATTATATAACATTAAATGAACACTTAATTACTATGGCTGTTATGTTGTTTATACTGTCCATCCTTTAGCGTAAGAGGCTAAGTCTCGTATCCATAAAGAACACTGGGAAGGATAATAGTTTTGTAAATTCTAATTTTTAAGTTTTTGTATAGAAGGCGCGAGCTAAGCAATTTCGAAATTGAAAAATAACAAGCATTCCCCATCTTTAACCTCCCTTTTATTTTCTCATCAATTAATTTTTTTCTAATTACCATAGAACCTAAACACTTAAACCAATCTACCTCTTCAAACACATTTCCTCCTATTTCAATATCATCGAATTTGCACGCGTTTCTACTGCTAACCATGTATTTCGTTTTATCCATATTTATTTTAAGACCTAGTTCCTTACTGGAGTTTATTAACGCGGTTGTATTTAGTTCTATAGTTTTCTACTCCTCACCCAATAATACCAAATCATCAGCATACCCAAGCACCGGTATCTTACCACCGAAAGTTATACCCTTTTCGGTATTAATCACACTTTTAATGACGTACTCTAGTGCTTGATTAAAAAAGATAGGAGATAAATAATCTCCTTGTTTTAAATCTGACCGGACCTCGAATTTCTCAGATTAATGATTACCGATTTGTACCTTATTAAATCTTTCGGTCATGAACATCCGTGCGATATTTACTAAATTCTTTGGTATTCCCTGTTCAATCAGAATATTATACAGCTTCTGGCGGTCAATAGAATCTTAAGCCTTTTAGAAATCTATATAAAGCTGATGAACTACTCCGTTGTATTCCAACTTTTTCTGCAAGATTTGCCGTAAATTCTTCTCATATATAATCAGCAAATTACATCCACTATATCCGCGGCTTTTTCCATAGATTTTTATTCAAAACCGACAAATCTAATTTATTAGAAAAATAACAAGATAAATTATGAATGGAATATGGTCCGGGTGCGGTCAAAAAAACTCAAATAGTAAATGATTATACTATTTTTATTGATCCAACGTTTCGCCCCACGTTGCAGGGCTTCGTCAGGGCTGTTTTCACAGGAGTCGGTGAGTTTTTTTGACCGCACCCGAACCATATTCCATTCATCTATACACACGGTCAATCAATAATCTTCCAAAAAGATAAATTGTTTTCTTACAATTATAAACAAAGGTAAATACGCAGCTACCGATCCAAAACACATTCCAACAAAGCTATATTGACTTTCGTACTTCGCAGGCTTTTTTTTTTTTGGTTTCGCGGGAAACTTAATTACTTTTTAAATTACCGCATATATAATTTATCATAAAACGTATACTTTTGGATTTATGGACAAATTGTTTTTTTTTTGGAACTTTGTATTTTGTTTTACTTACCAAGTACTTACGGGATTTTTTTTTTCCGAACTCTCTAAACTTAACTTAACTTGAAGGAAGAATTCGTTAAGGCTACTTAATATACCAAAATAAATATATTAGCCTTCTGCTACCTATTGGTTTCTGAGTGAACTATAACTTTTAGAAGCTGCCACTAGAGACAGCACAGTCTGATCTGCTATGTAGCGGCCTATAATTAAATCACGATTCAAGAAACGTTGATCATTTCAAACGTTCGTCACGTCATTTCAAACGTTGGTCAATTCACTTTTATTTCTGTTTTAGAGGGTTCGGAAAAAAAAAAAAAAGAAAAAAAAAGTTGGTCGCATATTAATTTCTTGTAATTACTTTAATTATACACCTGTACACACATAAGATCAACTGTAATATTTATAAATGTAATATCATAAGGGATATATAAAAACTATATAAGATGTATCTGAACCATTTAAAGCTAGTCTGGTACACACATTAACTCTCAATGGCTTGTTTACACCAAGGGACATTGCTAGATTTAATTCTGTTATTCTGTTTCACGAAATCTGGTTATCATCCTGCGTGATCTTAAGGAGAATATCCTTGGAATTCGCCAATCGTATGTGATCGGAAGATTAACTCTCTACTGCATCTGGTCTTTCTGTTCTGCTACTTATATTACTTACCTTGACTAAAAAATTCCTCGACAAGGCTTAGTAAAATCGAATCATTAAGACGACTAGGAAGTGTCTTAGGAGCACAAAATGTAAATGGGAAGATTGTTTAAGATATGATCCGGATCGGAATTTAGAGGAGGCAAAGACTGTGTTACCGGTTTCGAACCTTCAGATTCTCAAAGTCTTATTTATCATAATTTTATTGTTATTATAATAAACCTGCATATTAAAATAGAAATGTAAGTATTTGTTTGCTAGAAAGTAGAATAAGGAAAAGCTCGTTAAAATGGAGTTTCTATGTAATGAACAACTTAGAATTTCACGATTAAAAATTTACTAGAAAATATTTCGAAATGTTTAGTAGGAAAAAAATCTAATCTCACAAGTAAATTCAGCCTTTATCTGGAAAGGTAAGAGATAATACCTGCTCTTTATATTAAGGATTGGGCTGAGGAAGCTCATCTGAAGGACCCTTCAAATAAAATACCAAAATAATATCTGTAGAGTCCTTGATCATCCGGCGATCCTTGGCTAAGGTAAACATTTACTTAGCCGCCCTTCCACAACTTTTATTACAAGTTGCTTCCTGATCCATCCTCTTCATTTCGGGATGTCTTTAAATCACCAGCCTCTAGATCCTTCTCTTTTAGCACTCCAGGCGTCTAATCCCTTTTATATGAATGTTCAGCAACTCTCAATTCGTCTTCTTTTATATGGGAGATGCATAATATTTATAAATTTTTTACTTATCACTTTTATTTTTTAGATGTATATATAATCCATCAAACCTAAAACCTTTTCTTTATTAGTCAATTTGTTTAAGAAAATTTTTAAACAAATTGACTAATAAATAATAATACTAATAAATAATACTTACTGCTTTTACCACTTAGGCAAAAAAAAGTATAATAGTCGAATCTAATTTTTGATGTGTAGTTTTCGATGGATCTACGCGTTTTAGAGCCTCCGAGTCGAAAACAAAAAACTCATTTTTGGCCGTTGGTTTGTCTGAAT
>NW_027115673.1:1258708-1267329 GCF_000696795.3 Halyomorpha halys | reverse complement strand
TTATATTGCCTCTTTTATTATATAATTTTTTATATTTTTAATGGTTTTCTTTTTTTTTAATTTTGGTATTAATGTGATCATTTATCAAAATAAATGGAATATGGTCCGGGTGCGGTCAAATTAAACTCAAATAGTCAACGTTTCACCCCACGTTCGTCAGGGCTAAAAAAGATACAAACACTTAACATAAGTAAAAAAGTAAATGGAAAATTACAAAGGAAAAGAAATATAAAAAAAAAAAATCAAAATTACGTGAAATAGTGAATTTTATATTATTTTTTTAAATACTTCTTCTCCCCCTCTACTATTTATATTATCATTATATCGCGAAACGTTGGCTCAAATAAAAATAGTACAAAATATTACTATTTAAGTTTAATATTCATACAAGACTGAAAAGACAGGAAACTGCTCGTCAATTTCGACTTATTTACTAGGCAAACGGTCTAAATTGCCAATCCATTTCAAAAGACAGATCTACATGACTATTATAAGGCATATCTGGACACAGAGAGTTGAGCTTTGGGGCTCCACTAAACCATCAAATTACCCTCGAATCCAATCCTTACAGTCCAAAATCCTTAATACTCCTTACTTTGTCACAATTCAAGTCATACATCATGACCTGAATGTCCCATATGTTGCCGATTTGGCCAAAACCAGATTCCATTCCTTCCATGTAAAACTTCTCAACCACCCAAATCCACTTTTTTCTAACCTTGCTTCTCCTTCATTACCTAATAATCCTCCTAGGCATCTGAAAAGAAGATGGCCTCGGGATCTTCTCTTCTAGAAATGTTATTGGAGTTCTATCAATGGGTAGATTCTCCATATGTTTGTATCATGTCACTATCTCACCTACAGCAAATTTACTTGTTGTATATATGTTATACAGTTGTAAATAACAATAAATAAATGATTTAAAAAAAAAGAGTTTAATTTGACCACACCCGGACCATATTCCATTTATTAATAGACACGGTCAATCAACTATCTTCCAGTGATCATTTATTAGTATTACTTATTGTTCAAGGTTGTGATAATTTTAATACACTCATCAATAAATAAAATTTGGATACTGTATATATTATCATTGGATGAGTACTGAGAAGCCTTTTATGTTTGATGTTGAAGAAAGATCGTTGGTATGGATATTTATAATAAAAACACCTTTATTAATTAGTATATCGTTTCGGTGACTTTACATCTACTATCAAATTAACTGTAAAATATAGATTTTATAAATAATTTATTATGAAGTGTATACCACGTTGAGTTATTAGCAAATAATGCTTGATATTATTCATAACATTTTTTCTGCTCTTTCTTCATAATTTATTCTATATACTAAATGTTAAAGGCTTTGTATTGAAAGCTTTAGGCAAGTTTCATCGAAATCGTTAAGGTACGACTACACATTTGCCAAACTATCGAAAATATGCACAAAGGATTATTTGGATTGGTTAGTAAAAGTTGCATAGAATTTGTGGCCGACCATCAAATGTCGGTTTTTGATCACAAATAAAAGAGCAATGGGATTTGTGATGCACTCACTGTTTGGGCTCATTATTGGTAACAGATAAATAGTTGTGTTCTCTGTGTTTTAATAAATCAAAGAATTTACTCAACAGTAGTTAATCAATAATTAACTATAGTTTATGTTTTGTTACGGTTGCCATGGTGAAAGAAAAACACTGGCTAGATCTGTGTAGAAAACGGTTGCCATTTTGAAAGAAAAACACTAGCTACGTCTGTGTAGACAAGAGGTGTTACGGTTGTCATGGGAAAAACAAAACACATACGATGACATTTCTGATATGGTGCTCTTTCGGTTCAAACAGTAAAGACAGAGGGCCTTTAAACTATTACCACTTCACATTGAACAATCGTAACGTGTTCCAAAATCAAACTGTCGCCTTCATAAAAAACAAAATCCACTCGTCATGACGTTGCCATGACAACCGTAACACCTCTTGTCTACACACTTCTAGCCAGTGTATTTCATTTACCATAGCAACCGTAACAGTTTCTTAATTTTAAAATTCTATCAATTAAGTGTAAATACGTTTATAGTGGTAGCTGTGCATAATGAGTTAGTTCTAACTACAATCGAAGATGACATATTATTCAACATAATATTCAGCCGGTGAGGCAGCTGGTTAGGAGATTAATTGACAGGATGAGTTTTACGAGGACTAGCCGTAAATCCTCACAGGATGGAAACTTTCACTCCATAGTGTACAAAAGCCGGGAAGAAAAGAAGGCAGTTATCTCACCCCAATTTTTGATTACTTTAATGACAACTATGTATAATTAATAGTCAAAACTGATGAGTCTGCCAAGTATAGGTACGAGGAATAAAAAATGGCAGCTGTTTCAAAACCTTAAAAAACATTAATTTTTCATTCCGAGCTCTATATCTTAAAAAATACCAACAACACTAGAAAATCTAAAAGAACATTATTTTAAGAAGAGTAAATTTGCTAAAATACAAGCCCTAATATAGCTATTTATGTCCAATAGTTCCCGATATATAGCCTTTTAAACAGCAGCATTTCATAAAAATGTACTGGAATATCAGTAGTTAGTTCATTTATTTTGAGAAATCTATATTTTAGGAACTATGTGACGTACATATGTCTATTAGCAATCAAATTAAAGCTATTTTAATGTACTGTAAAGGAGTTTAGGACTTTTGCCAACGCAAGAATAGAAGTTTTCATGACATTTGCTAAAATAAATTGATTTATAGTTCTTCGGACAATAAGTTTGATATATGAAAAACTTCATTTCAGAAACCATTGGACGTACAGATTTCTCTGTCTACTCAAACTAAAGCTAGTTAAATTTACTATAAAATAGTTTATCTTTTTATGAGTAGTAGTTTTAATGATATATGACAAAATAAATTCACTGAACGTTAATTTCTAATTGTTTCTATAAAATGTTGAATTTTTGAAAAAATATATCTCTAGACCCATTAGACACACATATGTCTGCCAACATTCAAAATAAAGGAAATTTAACTTACTATAAAGTAGTTTATGACACTTATCTTCGTAAGGGTAGTAGTTTTTATGATATTCATATATTAATATAAATTTGGCAAATGAAAATTTGTCCGAACAACTATAAATAAATTTATTTTAGCAAATTCATGAAAACTACTACTCCTATGAAAATAAAGGTCACAAACGACTTTATAGCTCATTAAACTAGCTTTAATTTGAGTGCTGATAGACATCTGTACGTCACATAGTTCCTGAGACATATATTTTTCAAAATGATTCACTAACTAACTATCTTTCAGTACGTTCCATACAACATTTTTATTAAATGTTGCTTTTTAAAAAGCTATATCATTAGAACTATTACACGTAAAAAGTTCAATTTGGGCTCATATTTTAACAATTGGTCTCTTCTTTAAATAATGTTGTTTTAGATTTTCTTTTGTGTTGGTAGTTATCTATTTTTAACGTTTTCAACAGCTGCCATTTTTTATTCCCTCTACCTATACTTGGGAGACTCATCAATTTAGACTAGTAATTATACCTATTTTTCAATTAAGAAATCAAAAATAGGGGTGAAATAACTACCTTTTTTTCTTCTTGGACTCTTGTATTAATAGAGAACCAGCCTACGGTCGTGTAGGGGACAGGAACTAGCTGTAGACCAACAGGAACTAGCTCTTGGTCCTTACGAAAGGAAGAAAAGGTTGAGGAAGAAGAAGAGATCCAGAGAAGACAAAAGTAAAATAGAAGTCCATTATACATTTCCACAAACAGCACTAGAATGTACTGATCTACTATGTATATTGTTACTCACTGTTTCCAGGACGAGAATTCCTGGAAAATTCACGCGATGGGTAGCCAAGTTTATGATTATTCAACTCTCTGGGAAATTAAACGCCATCGATAGAAGCTACGTGTAAAGCGTTTGTGGATTGGAAGATTCTATTGTAATTTTTATAGATAAAAAAAAATACATTTAAAAATATAAGTGCTCATACACAAGTCAAGTAAAATTGTTTAAAAGAAACAACACATATATTAATATACGACGTCTGAGTGATGTAGTAGTTCGGGATGCGGCAGATATTTCTGACGGCTTGTAACGGTTTTGGCGGCTGTAGTAATTACAATATATACCAGCATATAGCGGTGTCACTATATATATGTTTGAAATCCTGTTAATTAACTTTAACGGTTCATTTTTCACAAATATACATTATTAGCAACATTAAATGTTTGGTTAATGGAAAGTTCAATGTAATATTTTATATTTATTATAGTTATCTAATACCATTTCTATGGATTTTTATCATATCAAACATCTTCTTTGCCGATATTTACATTTTTTTTTTAATTTGCTTCTCTCTTCATCTTGTTTCTATTTATAACAAAATAGTTTACAGGAAAAAACTTTTTCTTCTAGTGTGCATAGGTTGGTACGTCAGGAGCCAGAACCTAGGAAAATATTTTAAAAAAAACTAACTAAATCGGTCTACTATTAGAAGATATGATAAAGATAATAAATAACCATCTGCTTCCCTCCTTCGATACAGAGTAAAAATCTATTATCTTTGAGAAAAATACGACACAAACAAATCAATATTTTGTGATTTTTATTTTAAACTTTGATTTTTTGTATTATACTTAAAAAATAAAAATTATATTTTTTTTCACTAGCTGAGATTCCAGTAACTAGCAGTTTTACATATATAACAAAAACATTTTTCTGTTTCAGACCTTACCGATGACGAAAGGGTCACTCTTCAGGCAGAGCTGGAAGATTTATTCCAACCTAGGGAAGACCCCAGTGACCTGCCTAAAGATCTGCAGCTGGTGGTAGAAAAACAGGTTCATGAGAGACCTGGTATCTTGAAGGAGAACATAAAAATCCTTAAGGAGCTGATAAAACGTAATTATACTCATTTTTATTAGCTCAGTCAACAAAGGTTTTCCTTAAGAAAAAATCATATATTTTTTTTTAAATAGGGGTGCTAAATTATAATTTCACGTGCTCCATAAAGAAAATTAAAAGAAATGATAAAAGTTTTTAATTTTTGTAATTTTTTTTTTTTGCTTATAACGTGAAACTAAGCATTTTTCTAAGATGAACATTCTATATAAAACTATAGTAGAAACAATGATTGGAGAAGTTTTTCGGGGGGTGCGGTCAGCAAAGAACAACATAAATAAACAAAACAATATTTATTTGTTTTATGCTGACGTTTCGACCTGAGTTTCAGGTCTTCATCAGGACTATAGAACAAAAGAGATAACAACAACAGTTAGAGTAACATAAAATTGAAAAGGAATAGTATACAAATAAATTTGGAATTATACAAAATATTGAATTGAATCATAAATGATAAAACATTGATAACTGATAATTGAATGATACTCGAGTAAAATTGAAAAGGAATGGTATACAAACAAATTTGGCCGAAACGTCGGCAAATAATAAATAAATATTGTTTTCTTTATTTATGTTGTTCTTTGCTGACAGCACCCCCCGACAAACTTCTCCAATCATTAATCTACGGTCAACAATCTACACCTCATTATAGAAACAATTTCCTATAATATGCGTATATTACATTGAAGTTTCGCCTAACAGCTAAATAGAGCTCTAAAAATGGTCTAGATGTCTATGATTTAAATAAGGTGCATTCAGAAACAAAATAGACTTTTTTTTCTCTAGATCTTATTTAGTCCAGTGATAAGTAACTTCCGATATAATATAATCTATTATAGTATAATCTATAATACTAAGATGGTATAATCTATAATACTAAGATGGTATAATCTATAATACTAAGATGGTATAATCTATAATACTAAGATGGTACAATCTATTATTCGTATCTTCCGCTGTGAGTTATTATTCCAAGAATTGTTTACACTATATAGTCCATGATTGAGTCAGTCTTTCTGTAAGTGTTTTGTGATACACGTTACATTAAAATGTTTTTTTAACTTCTGATATGGAGGGTCAAAAAGAACATATTTGTCATGTAATGCTTTGGGAATTATAACAAGATAATAGTGCTTTGGCGACAGCTGAAAAAATATCCAATGTAGGTGGTAAACGAATAATAACTAATCGGGCAGTTAGAAATTGATTAGGGCAGTTAGATACTCGTCAATTTCATCATTAACTAAATTCAGACTTCTTTCTGTATAGGAGAATGTTTTTTTCACTTCAGCTTTTTCGGTGTCGTTGGTGATGAATTCGTCATTGTTTACAAGACTTGGAATTTCCTCACATTTATCCAATAGACGTCGCGTAGCCTTCCACAATGATTGATGCTTTGGGTCTAAATGTTCTACATATATTTGATATTTATTATAGGTAGGAAAATTTTTTTTTTTAGTTTGAATTTCTCATCATCCAGAATTTTATACGTCTCCCCGTCGATCACTCCAATTATGAGGGATTGTCTCTTCGTTTCTTTGAGTATTTCAGTTGAGAAATTAATTAATACAGGGTTAAGGTCCCTATTTAAAGCTGTGTTCGCTTGAGATGAGAGAGGAAATCGTATTTTTGTGGTCTATACAATATCCACAATATCAGGTTTACAGTAAACAGTAGGTTCAGTTAGTATATATATTTGAATGTTGTGCTGTGAGCAAATGTTAAGCAAAGTATTTCCACTAGAGTTTGATTTACGGCATCCCCAGTAAATATTTTTACTGTTTATGTCTCCTAAAACTAATGTGGTAATAACACTTTTAAAATTTCGTTTTGAAATAATTTTTTATTTGGAAGTTTATAAATTGACAGTAGAGGGAGAAGAGTGTTAACTATGTTGGAGATAATATTTTCATTGAAGGTAATATTGTTTTTATAATATGAAGAAGATGGTCAAAGCGATAGGTTAAACAGTTATTGACATACGTCTATTTAACTTATAGCTTTGAACAGCCCTGATGAAGCCTGAAAAGTGGAGCGAAACCTCGGACATTAAATAGTTAAAAACTATTTGTTCTTGTTTGACCGCAACCCTGACCATCTTCTTCATATTTTAAGTTATACGGCCAACTATATATATAATAATATTGTTTTTGTATATTAAGTCGTCGTACGAGTCGACGGGAGCTTTTCGACTCCTGTTCCTACCACCTGTGGAGTGCCCCAGGGCTCTGTGCCGGGACCAATACTATTCGTGCTTTTCACAGCCCTGGTGGTATCGATCCAGCACCCGAAGGCAGTGGTTGCTGCCTATGCGGATGACATAGGTACCTATGCCTCTAGCGTTAATGCTCCAACTGCGCTGTCTCATGCACAGGATGCGGCTAACAGCATCGCTGCCGAACTCAAGCGGATTGGAATTAGATTGAATCCCGCCAAGACGGACGCTATTGTGATGTCATACCTAAACGGTAAGAAACCATTGCCTGCTCACTTCAGGATTGAAGAGGTCGACCAACGGATCTCCACCTCCCTGCTCTCTCTGGGAGTCACTCTCGATCGCCATCTCACATTTTCAAGCTACGCTGGTGAGAGACTGAAGCTGACCCATCAGAAGAGTTATCGACTCTACCATCTGCTAAAATATCCACAGCTCTCGCTTAGACTCAAGCTCCAGATATACAAAGCCATCATTAAACCGACCCTGCTCTACGGTGCGCCTCAGCGTTACAGAGGGCCAGAAACACTGTTGTCCACGATGAACTCCAGCTGTTCTCTGTGCCGGAGTACATTGGCCGGAGACATATAAATTTTTTTTTGATGGGTTGAAGGCCTGCACCAACCCGATGTTTCGGGAAATTGCCCCTCCACCACCACCTGGGAGATGTCCCCTTGGTAAATGTTCTTACCATGGGACGAGTTTTGGGCACTGCAGCCTGAATCTAAATTTCTACCACCACTAGCAAAGCGGGCCCTTCCCGCTCAACATAGTATCAATGCGTACATGGCGACGTCGACTCTGCACATACAGTGTATACTTGATATAGCCCTTAAAATACCCATGGGTAGAAAAAGGAAGTACACTTCAACTTTTTGTTTTAAATATTTTTGTACCAATATATTCTTTATTCTTTCAATGGAGGATGCGAAAAAAAAATTGTATATTAAGGCTACACCACAGAAAGGAGTCGAACAATCTCTTTCATCACGTAAGATTTTGTAACCTGGGATTTTCAATTTGATGTTTTGGGATAAAAGTGTTTCAGTTACGCAGGCTATAGTGATGAAGTTCGATTCAAGGATAATTTTGAATTCATTTCTTTGAGAAGATACACCATGAGTATTCCAATTTATTTTTTATTTATTTTTTTTTAATAATTTATTTATTGTTATTTACAACTGTAAACACATATATACTATATTCTATTTTTTCTTCGTTACAATACTTAGTCATCGTTCTATAGTCTTCTATAGCTGATAGCAAAATTTTTGTGTTATTGCCAGTTAACTGGGTTGTGAAAGGAATAACTAATGTGTTTAAACCATTTAATAGGAGTTTGTAATTAGTGGCGTTATGTAAGAATATAGGTAGTATTTTTATGGGATTGGGTTTAACATTCAGATATTATTGTACTTGCACTAGTGTGCTTATCGGATGAAAAGTCGATTTCGGTTAACTGATTAAATTTACCGCCCACCCTCAC
>NW_027115673.1:1255602-1257998 GCF_000696795.3 Halyomorpha halys | reverse complement strand
AAATAACATAAAACGTTCTTACTGTACAACACACACAAAACACTATGCAACACAAAACAATGGCTTAGCAACCTTCCACTTGCTGTTACATACCGACTAATTTTTAAATATTATTATTATTTTTTTTTAAATAAAATAAAATATATATATGTCTGTACCGCTGCAACCTATGAAGGGTCAGGGGTTCAGTACTTTATAAGAAAGTACTGTTACTAAACCAACGGTTGTGCAAGGAGATGATTTGGTCAGAATCACGCTCGACGGCCAGATTTTTGCCCTATTTAAGAGGAGGGCTCCAGAACCCACAGGAGTTGACTCACGGCTACAGTGTAACAGAAAACAATTTTCTGCCCAGACGGATTCGAACTCAGGTCCTTGGAGTTAGTTACCACGCGTCTTACCCCAGGGCTACACGCGCTCCCATAAGTACCAATGATAAGAGAAAAAAAAATCAAAAAATCTTACCGTCAATTCATATGTACCGCGCTCTAGTAAAGTTGCAAATGCATCCTTTTTCTTAAATTCGCTCTTTTTTTTTTTTTTGCCATTAGAAAACAATTACATATTTTGTTAAATTCATAAATGTTATTGTTTTTGCTATTAACTTTACTTTTATATTTTATTAATAGTTATTATTTATATCTATTTATTTTTTTTTAATTTATAATGTTGTATATAGATAGGGATGCCTTTTATATGAGACTAAACCAACCCCCTCCCCGAAATCTATTATTGAAAGAAAAATTTAAAATTACATTTTGGTACCAATTTTGCCTACTTCAATTTCTAATTGATTGTTAATCTTCGATAAATGCTTATTTTTCAAGCTATGAGCATAAAACTGAAAAATTATATTTTCGTTGTGAAGCCGGCAGCTAGTAGGGTATTAAATCTCAAATATTTATATCTCATATAATTGTTTAGAAAAAACGACTTACTTGAATCTTATCAGGACTATCTTAAAAGCGCGCTATAGTGGCGTCGCAGCCCATATTTTAACGTTTGATTACCCCAAAATTAAAGGAAATAAATTTTGTAACAAATTTTATTTAACAAAGTTTTATGTGGAATAAAATTCTTCGAAAAGTATTATTTTTCTTTTTATTAGCGAAAAATTTTCACAATTTCTGAACTTTCTCCAAGTATACATATTTTTTTAATTCAAAACTTTATTTATTGATAGACAGTACAATCTTCCACAACGTTGTTGGTCAATAGATAATAGTGATGACTAATTATATTCATACTACAATAAAATAAAATAAGAATAAAAATAAATGAAAAAAGTACATAAAAATAAATAAAATTTCTCTCTAAATATATACAAACAGAAGTATAAATAAAATGAACATAATCAAACTTTATACATGAAAAGAATAAAATAAAACAATATAATATTAAAAATAAATAAATAAAATAATTACCAGCCATATTTACACTCTAATATAAAATATTTACACAATCGCCTTGAGGGTCCCTGAGCTCACTCTTACCCCCACGTGTGAGGGGTAGAGCAGAGCTCTTCGAGATCCCAGCGCATCCCTCTCATTGCGTCACTGTAATGAGCTAAGCAAGTGCGCTAAAGCCGCAAATTCTTTGAATAAGCATCCAAGAAAAAAAATGTAAAACCTTAAAAAAAAAAGTCTATGATTTTTCCTGAAAACCTTTTTAATGGTTTGATGACTGAACTGTCTCACAACATTCTGATTTTAATATAATTTTCGGGAGACAAAATAATATACATATTTTTTTTATTGTCTACAGAAGAAGAAAATTTAAATGCTAGAACAGATGACTTGTTCCTTGCTGCGTTCCTAAGAGGTCGAAAACATGATGTTGAAAAGGCTTTCCGGTGTGTAAGTACTGCTACACTCTGTAAGATGTAATATAAATATGAAAATAAGTTATAAAATGCTTTTAATATTGTGGTGTATATCAGTAATATAGAGTGAGATAGCTCTGTAGGCAAGGAATCAAACTGTCATGGTAGTACAGGAGCCCAAGAAGAGAAAAAAGGCAGTGAAAAATAATTCTTGTGGTCTACTTTTAGTTCAAATATAAATTTAAGTGGAATAAGAAATTATATTAAGAAGTTATATTGTTTCCGATTTTCATGTGCTATATTTTAGAAAATCTTCTTTCATTATTTTATTTTTTACTTTTTGATCAAGATTTTTTTCAACAAACAAATTGACCAATTGATTTATGTGGAAAAGGCCGATATTTTTCTAACAATTCTTGGGGGTGATTAAATCTTGATCTTGATTAAATCATTAAATTTTGATGTTTTATTCGTTGAACGCGTGGATGATGGACACAAATAAAAGTTTATTACTGTTTTATTAGTAACAGTTAAATAACATAAAACGTTCTTACTGTACAACACACACAAAACA
>NW_027115673.1:1249587-1254357 GCF_000696795.3 Halyomorpha halys | reverse complement strand
GGGTTTCTAGTCAACCAGAACAGACACTTTACTACTAATAACACTTAAACTAAATTAATAGCTATTGTACAAATGTATTAAATTCTAGTTAAAACAAAACTAACCAATTACATAATCTTCTTTTGATGATTGATGAGTCTTGATGTCTTCTTTTCTAAAATACTATTTCTAACTGAATAAAAATGGCTTCCAATCCTCCCTGCTTCCAGCCGACGGACATCCTCTCACAAGGCAATCTAAACCAAGAGTCCGTTTGCTCTCTTCTATCTTCAACGTTCACTCGTCGATCCAAAAATAATCGATTGTAGAACAATGGTTTTCTTATGATTTCCTTTATGAATAATTTTCTTTAATACTTATTCTTAACTTCTATTTTTTCCTTAAATTTACTGTAACTACAATTATGATGGGAGATTAAATAAAGTTTTTAAAATATTTGATTCTGCTCAACATGGCCGCTATTCAACGGACTTTTTGAAGAATACGTGCCACCATCTTGGTTTTGAACGATATCTTTTGTGACCTCTTATTTTACTGATAAAAACCGGTTAGCTTGCTTTTTGGTTTAATACAAAAAATAAACAATAATGAACTGATACCCAACATAAAACATATTAAAAATCATTTATATATAAAATAACTAGTTACTTACAAAAGAGGTGCTATATACTGTCTCGGGATTTAGTCGGGGTGCCAGGATAATCGCTGAAGGCAATTATCCAAAAATAAGTAAATTAATTAATTTATATTCAGTCCTGAAAATAATATTATAATTAAATTCTTTTCCAAAGGCTTTTTGTGTGTTTACTACCAATTAAATACCTTTGTATTTATAACATATTATTACCATTAATTATATAATATAATAAGGGGTGGTATAGTGCAATATGATAGTAAATAAATTACATAAAGGAACTAAGTATTTATTTACAATTTATTGATCAATGGTGTTATTGAAATGATTGCAATGATCCAGATAAATGGTTGCTATAAAATATGATTATTACTTATTATACTTATAGCTGCTGATTTGGATTATTCATAACGTAGAGTGGCGTGATGTCTTAGATGTGGGTGTATCTTGACATGAGGGATGGCGTTCCATGTCTAAAGAGCCCTCCTTAGGACTTCGTCTCGTCAAAATGCATCTTGCCCTCTCCTCAGTCTTCTTACTTCTGTACTGCTTCTATGTTCCGTATTCTCTGTTCCTCTGCCTCCACTTGATCCAAAAAGGGGCGTCGCCTTTTTGGAATGCTATTTCTCATTAGGTATAAGTTACAACGCCCCCAAGGTGAGTGTTCCCCCTAGGTCCTGAGAGGGGGTGGGGACCCACTGCCAATCACAGTATCTTTACCTGTCAATGGCTTCTGTCCCTTCGGCATGTGTGAAAAGCTTTGATACACAAGACCAGCGCGGCACACTAACACAGGGGTCTCCTTTGTTTGTTGACCATCATCCTTTCTTGGAGAACAGGAATTGGTGCAGAGATGGTTAAATTATTTAACGACATATTGTTGATGTGGGAATTGCCAAAACTTCGATATATAGCAGAGGATATTACAACATAAATGATTTATCAGAAATTAATATGAAAAAGATGATCAATTATCTATAATTTATTCATTACCGACGTTTCGACACACTAGATATATCTTCATCAGGGCTGACGTGATGAGAGGTCACGTAAACAAGAGAATTAAGAGTGGTGTGTAGTTCAATGGTAGTTCAGTTTTTCTACACTGTGGAGTGCTTTATCAATATGGGGATTTTAGTGAAGAGGCTTTCAGCGTTAAAGGGAGTTAGAATGAAGTGAGCAGGAATTTTGAGGACTATAAATAAATTTTATGATTAGTCCCTTGTTTACATCTCCACTTATCATACCACCACTGATACCTTATTAGGGTCCAGATGTACTACGTACTATGTACCCATTATGTGCATTAAGTTCGTCCTTATCAGTGGTAAACGTATATGTTGTATAATATGTACACCACTAAGTACGTCCGCTTCAGTGATAAGGACGTACATGTTGAATTGAAAGGTTGGCAATTAATAAATAGTTGAGAACTATTTTTTGTTTCTTCTTAATCACAGCCCAGACCATCTTCTTCATATTGGTGATATTGTAGGAATTAAAAAGTAAGAAAGTATACGGCAGTATTGTACAAATCAATATCATTGCAGTATTGTGAAATTGTACCAAGTACAAACTGCTACATTTATAGGATTAGTTTCTGGTTTATTACGAGAAAAAGAAGCTTTGCTAGCTTAAAACTCAAGCATTATAGCTTTAAGTGACATCCAAAAAAATCTTAAATAAACAAACTACGAAAATTTCAATCATAACTATTGTGACTAACTACAAGGTTTCATGTTTTCAATTATTATGATTTCTAGCAAGGTGAAAAAAAAATAATGAAATACATACTCATTTATCTTTTTTTTTTTCCAGATCGTCTTCGGCCTTCCGAAATCCCTTTGATACAAAGCTTCAGGATGGGAAGAACAGTCCTGGAGATCATGCTGATGGATCTGCGCCTCCAAGTGATGGGAACCTGTGTTATATTTGATATGGGAGGTCTCAGTCTTGTTCAACAGGCCAGGCTGATAACACCAACTGTCTGTTGGCACCTTGCCATGTGTGTACAGGTAAACAAAATAAATGAATAAAAAATATTATTTTTGTGTATATATATTTTTTATTATTCTCTTAAATTTATTTTAAAGTATAACGTAACAGTCCTAGGCTACACAACTGTTTTTATTTCGAATTTTTGGAAGGCAATCCCTTGGCTTTGCAGACGATCTGGCAATCATTGTTCATGGGAAACTCTTGCAGGATATATGTTACAATGTGAACAAATCAGGCATCACCTTTTGTCAATAGCTTTCTGTGGTAGGCATCCAGCTTGCTTCCATAAAACTGAGGCAGTGTTGATAACCAGTACTGAGGGAGATTACCAGTCTCACCGTCAGGAAGTTGGATATCTTATCCAAGCCCTCTATTAGATATCTTGGGGTACAAATTGATGCCAGACTTCGGTTTGATGAACACAAACACAAACTTAGCATCAGAGCAGCACAAGTGACTAATCAATTGGGTAGGATTATGCCAAATTGGTAGGACCATAAGAGAATCAGAGGAAGCTTCTGGCTAATGCAGCTAGTTCCACACTTTTGTAAGCAGCACATGACAAGTGCAGTTATATGTCTGTAAAGCTATCGGTGATTATCAAAGAAGTGCCCAGTCTGTCATCCCAGATATGCCTCCGAGAGATCCTTTTAGCAGGTGAACACAGCCAGATGTTTAGAAGCAAATGAGAAGAGCTGGATGCTCACTGGGCTACATTAGCAAAAGAAGAGATAGTTCAGGATGGACTCATCGATGAATCAACATGGATATCACAGAAACATGGAGAGGTTGATTATTACCTCAATAACAATGCAGGCTGACCAGTATTAAACATGTAATTTCTGTTTCATATGACTTTTGTGACCACACATACACATACGCACACGAACACACACACAGAACATTTTGCGAGACCTAGTTATTTAGACTCAGAGAAATCCAAAATATGTAATTCCGTCAAAAACTGGAATTCAAAATTTTGTATGATCCCAATACTGACCCTTACTATATATTCCATATATAGGTAAGTGAACATAAAAATTATTCTTTTACTGCAAAATAATTAATGGAAAGCCTAACTCGACCAAGATACAGATATATCCTTTTTGGAGAAAATCTTTGAATTCTTACAATTTAATATAAAATTGATACGGATTATAAAATGTTATTTAATTGGTTTTTCTGATGTTAATCATTTTAAACAGAATCATTTTTTGTTTTATAGCTAAACATGTTTACATTTTTTTTCAACGAACTTTTGAATAATTATATTTTTAAAAAATAGGACAAAATTCCAATGAGGCTAAAAGCTGTGCACATCGTTAATCAGCCAAGTTATTTTAATGCAATTCACGCCATTTTCAAACGCCTACTCAAGAAGAAACTAAGGAAAAGGGTATGTAATGCTTAATTCATTTTATTTTTAGACTTTAATTAATTTTTTATATAGCTACTAGATATAGTGTTAATCCAAATCAACATCTAAAGATTTTAAATCAATATTACACTGAGTTAACAATTTAAAAAAAATCTATTACATTCTTTTAGTAGGATTAAAATAATTCCAAATTGTTGATACTTAAATTCTAAATAATAAATTTCCCTATTTTATTTATTTCTGTTATGTTTTTTCTTGAAAGGATTTATTAATATTAATCCGGTTTGGATGATTAAATAAACACTGTCACACAACCAACAGTTTTAAAATTATACAGTTAATTCCAAATAAATAAGCTAAAATTACTTAAACATAATTTACTGTTTACACAGCTAATTATACAATTATATATCAATTTAAAAGTTTGAGATTTGGCCATCAATTTAGGTACTATTTATTCTTACCTTATATTATATGATGGAAGTATGCCAATAAATATTAAAACAAAACTTCAAAATCTTCAATATAAGTTGAAAATGTTTCTTGTTTTTCCTGAATATTAATGATTTTCATTTTCTTTTGTCCTGAGAGAAGAACTTTATTAAAAAACAAAGTTGTGCTGTCCGACTTCATTGGGTAGTTTGTCACACAACATAGTTATTTTAATCTAATGAGACAATATTTTTGATCTTATGATAAATAGACTTAACGAGTAAACAATAATAATTATAAACAGTAATAATAGAATATGCTTTTTTTT
>NW_027115673.1:1244683-1249132 GCF_000696795.3 Halyomorpha halys | reverse complement strand
ATATATAAATAATAAAGTAACAAATAAAATATGCAATGTATGCATGTCAACCTTCTTCTGGATGATTCTATTACTCAACAATTTCCATGCATGTGATGGTGGGTGATTCCCAGGGAGTTGAGTATTATATTTTCTGTTATCTTATAACAGAATGGGATATAGACCCCAAGTTTCTCCATGAAGCTCCTAGCTGTACTGGGTATCATTCTACGGGCTCCGCACCAGAGACCTCTCATGTTGAAGTCTTGTTCTCTGAAGCCGTCACGGAACTTTTCCTTACAGAAAGAGATGCATTTATTGTAGATTTCCTTCTTTTCTATCTTATTTGCCTGGTCAAGGTCATTATTTTCATATCTCACAGAGGGATCCAGAATGATTGCTGACTTCTGCCTTCTTTAGGAAAGCAAAAATATCTGCATATCTAATGGATCCATCCATACCAACACAGTAGACCTCCTCGAAGCAGGCAAAGTCCCCTTCTTAAGAGCTTCATTAACTCGTACTTTACCCTCTGATATTGATGTGTTATGAGGAGGGAGTTGTTGGAGCATTTCCCCACCACATGTGCTGGTGTTCAGGCTCTCAGTTGCATTTGCAACAAAGGGACCCAACTTCTCTATCCTCTCCGCTGACACCTGGGACTCCACGTAGGGGTGCATAATTTATATTCAATTTCAAGGCATTGGACCATTGAAACCTGTAAGTATTTGTTTATTAACAAACAAATCCTTCTATTAAATTTTATATTACTAATTATTTTTAAATGATACCCCAACAGTAATATCTATATTCATTATATTAACCTTTCTCTCTGTATTATTTCAGTACATTGTGTCCAATATTATTGACTTAGGAATTAGCCTTATCCTATCTCTCTCTGGTGTATATTTATTCTTATTTTAATTTTTATTAATTACATATTATTCCATTAACGATGTCCACATAATACCTCTTTTATCTGTTTTTTTTTTCAGATATTTCTGCACGGTACCGATTATAAATCCCTCCATGAACACATTGCTCCCGAGGAGCTCCCTGAAGAGTGGGGTGGTACCAGGAAACCTTTTAGTGGAACACTCACAAAAACTCTTCTCCACCTAAACGAAGACAAGTTTAGAGGTATTTTTTCATTATTTACAATTTTGTACAAAATACTGGTTGCACTTGATAAGGAAAGTAGTGACTCTAAAGAGTTTTTTTAGGAAAGGAGATAGGTGATCAAGGGGTTTGATCCATACAAGAGTTACTTGTGGGAAAGATATCATCATGAATTCCTCTTTATCGCATAGCAGTGAGTGGTTTCCACTTATAGAGCTGCTCCATATATACCTGTCCTCTACCATTATTATACTTCCCAGCTAATGTTCTTCATATAGAAGGCTTCCTTAATGCTAGTATATCCTTTCCCATGTAATTCTGGACCTGCCTTCTCTACGTCTCTCTTACCTTGGCCCATAAGCCTCATGAGCCTTAATATCCTGAAAAAAACAAAACAATGTATAACAATACCAACAATACAAATGCAATATAACACAAATGATGTCAATAACAAGTCAAATCCAAAGATTTAATGCTAATAACACTAGCAAACATAGCTCCCTACAGTTAATCCCAATTCTCGAAGCTAACACATTCCCTCCATCAATGTTTACCAGCCAGTTGAAAGCTGTTTTTTCTTATAATACTTTGATTGGTCATCATACTATTAAAAATGTATACCTAAGTTATCATAATGCTATCACTTGAATTATGTTTACAAGATTACACAATAATCTAGCCATCTAGATCCAATAGATTCATACATTTTAGTAATTATTAAACATTTTCCAACAAATAATGAACCCTGGTAGGTGTAAAAAAAACTTTGCAGCAACCTTGTCGAGCTAAAAAAAAAATGTTGGCACAATTGTTCTTAACCTGGCAGAAGTGTCCTACATTTTTGTCCCATGAGCATTTATCTCATTGTAGACCATTATTACTTTTTTTTATATATTTGGATGTGATGATGACAAAAATCTTTTCAATGCACTTTGAAATTGAAATTGTTAATTGTAGCTCTTCCATCTGAGGCTGAAAAATCCAGATTTTATAAAAGATTGTTTTGTCTCAGCTCATGATTGAAAATTAGGAATGCAGGAGTTATCTAGATGAGCAAAATGCTCAAATGAGAAAAAAAATATGTCACATTAGATTAGTGGTGTGGTGAAGAGAGAAATGCTCAGTCTTACCGTTGCGAAGAGGCGAGAGCAAAACTGAATTGAGTATATGTGGGGTGATAAAAGAGGGAGTAACATAAACAAGCAGCATCAACAACATCAAAGGTTTAATGGAAGGTAGGCAAAAGTATAAACAAAACAGATGAAATACTAGAAAAATGTAAACGTTTATTAACCAAAATGCTCAAGGCTACACTTCTCCTGGATTAACTTTATATAGAAAACTAAGTACAGTATATACAAAGACTTAATTCTAACATATATATACTTAAATATAAAGACCCTTCTATTGGCCCTTCTAAAGTGTGCTAAAGGTGAGCTTACAAAATTAGAGGTATAGCCAGAGAGGGAAGGGACCATTCGTGGATTAAGCTTCGTAATTTCAAATGTCACCATTAATACTTAACTCATAAATTAACTCTGAGTATAAATCAACTTATTGTAAAAAAAATAAAATTGGAAAACAGCATCAACTTTGATGAATTATGCTCAATTCTACACACTACTAAAGTCAGGAGAGAGATAACAACAACCAAAATGTACAAATATCAGCATTTGTCAGACTTTTCTAAAGGTAGGCCATATAGAAAGAAGGCACTTGGGTAGTTTTCTACTAGAGCACAGCACTGTAAGATGACAATAACTACTTTTAAAAAAATACTTTTCATGCTCTTGCCGAAAAGGTCTATATTATTTCGCAATATGAGCGAAATGCTCAAGGATACATCTCTCCAGGGTTAAAATTGCTGAATATATAGGTAAAGAAGAAACACAGTGCAAAGTAAATTTTATAATGCGCTGTAAATATGCTATTTTAATTTTGTATGGTACTTTTTTTTTTTTTTAATATTTTCAGAAAGTCACATGGTGACACCCTGGCAAATCCTTGAAGCACCCCAGGGTGCAGCCCTTTAATATACAATTCACATTTACATATATAATTTATTATTTTGTGTTACAGAATGGACTGATACAAAGACAACACCATTTAGTGAACCAGTTATGGAATGGAAGCTTTTTTAAAAAACAAGTACCTTTATTAAAAAATAAAATAAATGTACTGAAACCATTGTGATAAAATTTGAATTTAAAATCTGGTGTTTTTTTATATTACATGAAATAATTTAAACTTAGAGAATGATTTATATCAGATGTTATTTAATAAAATTAGTCAAAGTATATTAGCTGGTTGTGGGCCTGAATGGAAAAATTTTTACTGTGAGAACTTTCTGTGCTTTACTGAATAGTTTGTTTTATTAGATTTACACTTTTGTTTTATAATGTTTTGTTGAATGGAGATTTGTCAGCATTCAACAAAACTGACTTGATTGATGAATCAAGCTGTGTATTGACATACGAGTCAATTCTGAAAGTGGGATAAGGTAACATGGAAAATTCCTTTTGTTCCTCTTTATTAAAAAATAAATCAGGGAAAGTGTAGATCAAAATTTTGAAAGTTTGAATTTGACAGACTACAGATAATTTAATTTAAAGATGGACGATTGAAACTTTATCAAGAAATAAGTCATAATATTCTTCTATACAGAAACACATTGAAAGTAAATAATTCCAAAGAAATAGGATAAGAGCATAAATGATTTTTATTACTCTTATGTTTAGATTGAACAGCTGAAGGGCATGAAATCTGTTCTCTCAAATTGATAAATAATAATAATAAATCTTTTTGCATTCTATTAAATATGCAAGTATTTAAAATTATGTAAACAACGAAAACATGTAAAAAGTCCCTTACCCCCCAAAAAACAATGTTTGCCTTCATATATGCACATAATATGGTTGTGAACTGCAAAATGCAGTTATTATTAAAAAATCCAAAAAAATTGTTGTTTTTACATGAATCATGGCTATAAGATGAAGTCGAGTCAGAAGATATTAATGATAAATTGTTAGTGAAAACATATCTTTTATTTTTAATCAATGTTTTAAACCCTAAGAATTCCATCAATGCCTAAGTTCCTTAACTAAATATTTATAAATAGGACTTATACCACTTTCATAAAATTAGGACTCGTGTAATACCTAGTGTTTAAGCTATAAAATCTTATTTGATTGCTTATTTTTGTTTGGTTTTTTGTACAAAATTACTACTAATATTATTTTAGAATTATTAGTTAGTAGGAAGAAAATTGTATTTTTTAGTTCAATATTTTTTAATTTATAAAACATAACTGCAACCACAAAAGTAGATACAAAGTTTTTCATAATCATGTTT
>NW_027115673.1:1240874-1243008 GCF_000696795.3 Halyomorpha halys | reverse complement strand
AAGAGTAAAATAAAGAAAGGGGAAAGAAAACAAAAAAAGAATAAAAACGAACCTGTTCGCTGGAATATCAAACGCCTAATGGATGTGCGCTAATGACAGCCAAACTCAGAATTAAAAAAGCCGTTACACAACAATGACTAAGTGTTTTATTATAAAGAAAACGTTACGAGAGGGCGAAAATAAAAAGTAGACAAATTTTAGAAGAAGAAAGCGTGTGAGAGGGTGATGACAAATGGTGATAGGAAGAGTTAAAAATATATACGAACCAACGAATTACCGAATAACGAAGTACCGGAAGATGACAGTGTCATGGTTATTTAACAACAGTTAAAAAGAGGAAATGTAATATAAGTGGGAGACGACAAATATGTAAATAAGTTAATAACTTAAGAACTTATTTGTGTTTTTCATTGACCACACCCCCAACCATCTTCTCCTCTTACATTTTTATCTTTGAGGATCAGTTCTGGTGGGTCTGGTAGGTGCCTGAGGGTAAAAACTATGGAGAAAATTTTGCAATGTTTAGACTAATCATCCATTTATTGAAGTATTGTTCTAGTTCATTAAGGTGACTTTGTAAAGTATTTCCAGCTATTATTATGTCATAATGTTGAGAGAACACTGCTGTATCGTCAGCAAACATAGCTATGAAGATATGTGTGGACTAAATCATGTCATGAACAAAGAAGTTGAACAAAATGGGTGAAAGGACTGAACCTAGTGGAGTACCGAATTTGTATCATTTATTATTTATTGTATGTATAATTACCTTGAAGTGTCCACCCGCTTAAGCTTGTAGAGGAGACCTTGATGTCAAACCTTATCAAACGCTTGTCAGAAGTCCAAGAACGTTACCAGGGTGTGCTTCTTCAACTCAAATCCGTTTATTGTGATAGCCTTGTCAGTTGGTGGGAAGTAGAATGACTATATTAAAAACCACAGTTTCCAATGAAACATCCTACACATAGTCTTCATCAGAAAGCTCATATCAACTGTGAACTATTGATACCACCTATCTGTAAATTAAATAACTTAACAATGATAAACAAAAACAAAAATTGTTTACATACATTTTTCAAAAATAAATAAATGATTCTTACTAGTTTTCATAATAAAAGTAATAATGTATAATTGTAATTACAAGTAAGTACAAATTTTATCATTTTTCAGGAATCACAAAAAAAAAATTAAATTAATTTGAGCTATAGGTATACATTTTATTTGAATATAAAAAAATTTAAAAATAATTTCTTTAAAGTAGCATAATATAACATCACACCTGATTTATATTGCCTTGGTTTGCCAAACCAAACAAACCTTACATCACCCCTTTTCAGAAAGCCAGCAAATTATTACACAACGGTTTATTATTTAAATTAATAAATGTTTAATTACTACATATCAGACCCAATAATTTGAAATAGAAGCTGCGGATGGTAATATTTTTATTTATTACATTTTTAGATTCTCTTAAAATATAAAACCTCAAATTTAGAGAAGGAAGTTGATTTTTTTTTCTTGGTTGGTTAAAAAAGGTTCATTATTGAAAATAATTAATTACAAAATATATAACAGTTTAAAACATAATCAACAAATTTAGATAAGCTATTGTTCCCTGAAAGGATGAAAACAATAAATTGTTCAATTAACAATTATTTAAGCAAATAAACTTAAAAAAATAATAATATGGTTGTTATCAAATAATTTTTTAATAAATTAAACCTAAAACAGGACATGTACTAAATCTCATAAGATATAAAAAACTTTTCAGTAAAATGACACAAAGTGGACCATGCATCAAATAAGATACAAATTGTTTTTTTAGGCCTTATTTGGCCCCAAAGTAAATTACAACAGAATTATAATCATTGACGAGAATATTCGATGAAAAATATAACAGATATTTCTAATAGAGATATAGATCTAAATAAATAATACCAATAAATAAATTATAATATTGAATAGGATAATTTTAATTTTTTTTTAATAATTTATTTATTGATATTTACAACTGTATACATATATACACATCAAGTAAATTTGCTGTAAGTGATATTATGACATGATAAAAACATGTGGAGAATCTACCCATTGATAGAACTCCAAAAACATTTCTAAAGGAGAAGATCTCGCG
>NW_027115673.1:1233408-1239949 GCF_000696795.3 Halyomorpha halys | reverse complement strand
AAATATTAGACTGGGTACTTTCTTATTTCTACGATTCCCAATTTGATGATTTTGATTCACCAAATGATCATATCTGCCTGTAGTTTTTCTAAACTCCCCATAATTATTCATTATATTATGATTACAAGTAGCTAGGTATGTGTGTGCTTGGTTATAGATATTATTTATTTAGATATTACTAGATCGCTATTTGTATTGTAATCTTGTATCATCTTGTTTTATTCTCATTATTATACTAATTCACTAATTGTAAATTTGTAGCATTATTATTCGCTTCAAAGTCCTTTCAGTTCTTTTTATTATCACTACTTTGTATTTAATTGAGTCTGCTTAATAATTATTATTATTTTTTAAATTTTATTTTCATTTTAGTATTTGATAATTAAATTATTAGTTTTATCACTAGAGATCAATTCATACTGTACTGATCTAGCTTATAAATATTAGTAGCCTCCACAATGCACAAATATCAAAATTGTAATTAGTAAATTTCACTTATGTCCATCATTTTTATGTGTCATTTATTAGGATTGTTTTTTTTTTTTTTGTATTATGACGTCCTCTTGTGAGATTTAGACATGTTGTACATCGATCAAACTACTCGCTATAAGTTTCAGTTTCAAACTTGAGAAAAGTAACCCCACAGAGGGTGGGAGTAGTGGGTTTCACTCTATACTTCTGTATGAATAAAAGTGTTGAACATCAGATATTACCAAAAAAAAAGAGATCTTGAATTTAGAAAGTCATCCATAAAATTTTTAAAGATGTAAAAGTTGGAGAAAAATGGAAACATCATAGTATTAAAGAGCTTTATAAAGCTTTTGGGGAATGATGATGCTTTATCTTTCCAGGTAGAGAAATTTTTAAAATAGTGCTGACATAACCAAAGAAAGGTAAAGAGATCGAAGCTGAGTGCTGAGTAGAATATATGGCGTGGTGAGAGAAACTAACAGCATTTTATGAATCATAGACAGCATCAGCACAAGTTTGAGACCAGTAATAACAGATAGAAGAATTTAAACAAAAATTAGATAGGATTTCATTTTCATTTATTATCTAAATATCACACAAGGCTGAACTTCGGTAATACGAGGAGGAAATTTTATGTGCCGACGAAGATGGAAATTTTTCATTTTATGGGAAATATCAGAGTCTTGAATCACACTACTGTTTCTTTTGTGTGATTTCGTTTCCAACTCCTTATCCTTTTGATTAGTTTCTATTCCAATGTCTTCCTTTACATACTTACCTACTCTAGCAAATGCTTCTTTTTCCCAAACGTAGTAAGCGGAAGTCCAGTCTTTCAACATCAACTGAAATAAAATGTTTGTTTTTTTTAAATTGTATTTAAACCTCAAGGATATATGTCCATATGATCACAGAAATGTACTTTCCTTTCAAAAGGAAACCCTATCCTCCTAACCTTATTTTATTCACTTTTACCTCTTAGACGGACCTTTTTCAGAGAGATTCCAGTTTTCATATGTAACTAAAACCTTAAAAATCCAATTGTCTTCTATCTGCTATGTCAGATGAAAATTTTGAAGTTTATCTTATTTTAACAACCCTTATATAACATACATACCTTAGTTTTTTATTTATTTATTGCTATTTACAACTGCACATTATAATACATTTTGTAAATTTGGTCTCAGTTAAAATAGAGTGTTACAGGCGTGTAGATAAACTACCCATTGGTAGCACTCTAATGACGTTTTACATTAGCAGGTCTTGTGGCCATCTTCTTTTCAGGCGCCTCAGTGGATTCTCAGGAATGGAAGAGGAAACAAAGTTAGAAACTAATGGGGTTGGGTGGTTAGGGAGTTTGTAATAGAAGAAATGATATCTGGTTCAGGATAGATCAGTTACATATGGAACATTAAGGTCGTTATGTATGATTCTATTTGTGACAAAATAAGGAGCATTGAGGATTTTACGAAGGATTTTGGATTGCAATGATTGGATAGAAGAGAAATTCGAAGGTTTAGTGGAGCCCCAAAGCTCAACTCCATATATCCAGATTGGCCTTGATGGGATTTGTTGGGATTTATTTTAATCCTCCAATTACGACACCATTCTTTGAGGGCTGTGATATGGGATCGGAGAGTTTGGGATACAATCAAAGGGTTATTATTAACAGCGAGCACACATGTGTCATCAGCAATCATGGTGAGGATAGTATTAGGATTCATTGGGATGTCAGCTGTAAAGAGGGTGTAGAGGATGGGACCGAGGATAGTACCTTGAGGAACACCAGTGGGCTGAGAATAGAGGGATGAATAGGAATCTTTGTGGTTTACTTAGAATAATCAATCGATGAGAAAGGAACGGATGATGAGAAAGTATGTAGAAGGTAGGAATCTACAGAGTTTGTAAAGCAGTTCCTGGAGCCAGACTTGATAAAAAGCCTGTTCTACATCGAAAATTCACTCCGCACTCCAAAGAAGAGGAGACATCCACATCAAGTAGGGTGTTATTAGGTCGTGTCCAGGAGCTTTGTGGTTAGGTAATCTTTGAATAATACTGGGTATCTCTGAAGGATGAAATGCTTTACATACCTTAGTTTATTTTTATTTTTCTAATATATTCTCTTACTTTGTTACATTATTTAAGTTGTTTGTATTTTTCTTAGCCCTAAGGAACCCCTGTGAAGTGGGGGAGAACTTTGGATCATAATAAATAGTTTTATTGCTATCTGAGTAATTTTGACCACAACAGGAACATCTTCCTTTTAGATACTACACACAGTCAATCAATGATCTTCTAATAAAAATTAACAAATTTATAATTTTTTAATAATTATTGGATGTTACTCATTAAAAGAAAGCAATGTTTAATAAATAATAAAAAAAAAGAAAAGTTTAAGAAAGGATTCCTTAATTTGTTTTAAAGGTACTATCTTGAAAAAAACAAGATTTTTCTGTCTATCATATTGTTAAGTTTCTATGATGCTACTAGTTCATTTACCTTTGGTATTGTATACTTGATTGGGTCTACAGCTGCCTGCCTGTATTTTATATTTCTCATAATGCCTCTAACACAGACATTTGCAACCCATATACCTTCTTGTGCTTGCCCTCGGTCAAAGAAACAGTATTGGCCGTATCCATGCTTTTTATCATCATACCAGTTTCCTTCATAACGGTTCTTGTTCTCTAGAAAAATATTTTTAACTGTATAATTTAGACATGATAATTAGTAAAACATAGTCCTTTATTTATATATACTCTATAATGTTGATTATCACGTTATCAATTAACAGGACCGTGAGATACACAAATTCAGGACTGACCTTGAGTTTTTTAGCTAAAACTAAGATTGGTTAGAAAATTTGTATGCAATGACCATGTTGGAATTGCATTATTCAACTCTCATTTTAATTGTCAATTAGCTACCAGTTGAAGAATTTGTTGGTGTATTGACAATGCCACATGGATGCCAAGAATGTAGTAATGAGTAATCAACTGTCACAGGTTGGCATTATTTGGATGCCAATGACCAATGTTTCCAAATTTTGAGTGAAGACAAATTATTATTGAGCTTATTTAAAAAGAAGCAAAATATAACAATAGAAGTGAAAATCCAGGTGAATATTATCAATTAACAGTCCACACACTTGAACATCAATCAAATGGGCACAGAAGCAAAAATGGATAAACCAATCAAAAATATTTCTGCTTCAGAATTTGGGAGGCAAGGTAGCTCAAAAATTAATGGGAATGTTAAAATAACTTATAAAACAATGTATAGTGATTTATTTTAAATAAAATGCTAATAGTTTAGATTTTTATTCGTTATTTACACGTTTTAATTAAAATACATGAATTATCCAATCTGCATCAACATCCAGAGTATAGCTGGATTAGTTTTGATATTCGATCTTTACTCTTTATTATATATAACTATACAACTTTAAATATATTATTTACTTCTTGTTATATTTTATGAACTATATTTATGGATGTTTAAGTTTATGTGAATAGGTATCATGACTTATCATGTATTTTATGATATATGATACATGTTTTGTTTTTATATATTTTACTTTTACTTCATGTTTATTTGTTATTGAATGTTATAGAAAATCGGTATTATTATTTAATTTGTAAATAAAATAGTAGATAGCAACATTGCTTCTGACAGTGGGACAACCTGTTCCCTTTGTTTGAACTTTGTGGATTGTTGGTATCTGTTAGAAACACATTATTTGTCTTTTGTTATAAAACCCTCCCTAAATCCACAAAAGATAAGTATTAGAGTGTGGTTTAGTGGGTAAAAGGTTAAATGATGAGAGTTATTATTTTTTTCTATATTAATGGATATGTAAGTTTTGTGATTTTGTATAGGCCTAATCACCGAAATAAACACAAAGGACGCACAGTATTCAGCATTGAAAAGCTTACAGCAGAAAATTTGGTCGATGAAATTCAAAGTATATTTAGATGCAAAGGGTTTATATAAAGAAATAATAGAAAAAGATTCACTAGCTGGAGAATAAGCGGCTTGGACTAGGAAAAACAAAGAGGTACTACCTACTATTATTTTAACAGTTATTAGTGATATATTGCCGTCGATTATAGGTGAAAAAAGTTTGAGAAAAATTAAGAGAGAGGTTTGAGAGCATTCCAAAAGGAAAAGTGAGAGAATTAATATTTGACCTAACAACAATTGAGAAAAACAGCTGTGAAACATTGGATGAATACCTCAATAGGTTTCAATGTTTAATCCAGAAGATAGCTCAACTGGAAAAATGTTTGACAGGCAAAGAATCAAGTGAGGTATATTATAGAAAGCTTTCCTCTGTTTGTTTGGGTAGGCAATTGGCATCTGTTTAAGCAACACACTCTTTGTCTTTTTGTTACACAGCCCTCCCTAAATCCACAACATTGAATAGTAACAAGACTGTAGTAATTAGTTCATGGAAACGTACAGAGAAACAGGGTCACAATTAAACTTTAATGAAGTGAGATATAAATTAAAATTAATTGCTGGATATCACTAAAACTTTGTATACTTTTTTTTTTCATCTATTAAATTTATTTTTTATTTATTGGATTGTTCTTTGTAACACATATCTTCATGAATGAGAATCATTAAATAATTTGAGATGATTAGTTAACATATTACTAACTAGACCAAGAAGAACTAATATGCATACATTTTTAAATTACGTTAAAAAATAATATGAATTTAGAGTGAAACTTCAATAAAATGTATATGATGATTTTTACATAGTTTTCATTTGTAACCTAAAGGCCTCTAAAGATCAAGAATTGTTTTTTTCTTATTATGCTTAAAATTTTAGTGGAAAAACAAAAACACCACAGTTTATAAAAAACGGAAATTATATTGTCAGGAAATAGTTATTTCTGACGTCCATATACCAAAGATCTACAACGATATTTATAGACCCATTAATTTTGAAAGCTGCTTGACCAGTTTTAACATCTTTCTCTTCAGGGATCCATTAATAATTCTATATTTTTGACGGTATATTATTTTGAAATTTTTTAGTTTAATCCCATGTTTTAATTAATAGGCTTGCAGTAATCAAATAAAGGTCATGTTTGGAATAAATCAGCTGGAAATTATTTTAAATAATACATTTTGTTTCTATCAAAAATACCCCAAGTTTTTGCTAATTTCTGTAAACATCATTGAGAAAAAAAAATTGAACTTGTTGGTAATTTAGTTAATTAAAAATAACCAAGCACTTTATTAAGAAATGATTATTTTGAAAAAATTGATAAATAAAGGAAGATACAAAACAGGTGGTCAAATGGTTCCAAATTTTACATTTTTTTGTGCTTTATCCAATTTGTTAATTGTTCACTTCAATAACAGCCTTAAAATCAATCCTATAGCAAAAATAAATAAGATTAGTTAAGTTCATTGGAACCAGAGATAGGCAAAAATTAGCTACAGTTGAAACTATTAGCTAAAATCGCCATGGATACGACCCTTAGCCATGAATGAACCATTGATAAATAAATATCATATCCATGACAATTTTAGCTTAATAGCTAACTATAGCTAATAATAAACATATTAACTAATGTTTTAACTATAGCTAATTATTTCCCATTTCTGGTTGGAACCAGTTTCAAAAATAAGGTGATCGCGGGTAGCGCGGGAGAGGTATAGCCTTAAGCATTTTGCCCGTATTGGGAAATAAATGTCTATAATTTCCTCGTATTTCATAAATTCATCTAGTTCATTTATACTTTTTTCTACCTTCCGCTAACCCTTTGATGTTTTTATTTTCACTGGTTTATGTTTTTCCCCCAGCTACAATTTATAATTTTAATTTCAAATTGCATTGAAAGTAATAATAAAGATTTTTGTCATTATAACATACAATTATGTAAAAATCATCTACCATGAGATAAATACTCATGGGACACCTCTTATGGGACAAAAAAGTAGGACGCTTCTGGCAGATTAGAAAGTTAATTAGGTTATATTGCTATGTATTGACAATCCGGGGTATTATTAGGTGTTTCGTCATCTGCCCCTATACCTGGTCAGGGTATCCTTCTGG